>NW_026542710.1:0-322205 GCF_028750875.1 Macrosteles quadrilineatus
AGTGAGTGGTCATGAATCATGGTCTCAAGTTAAACCGAGAGAAATGCACTGTTCTTCATATTGCTCCACCCAACTATGTTCAATTGATCATTGATGGAGACGTGCAGATAAAACTTGATGACGTGGAGTTGAAGGTGAGCCACACTGCCAGGACTTTGGGCGTAATACTGGACAGTGGTCTTACCTTCTCTGATCATATCACCCATGTTTCCCAGCTGGCGTTGGGTAGATTGCGGGGTCTGTACAAATGCCGAACCATCCTACCTGAGTCAGCCAAGATTCAGTTGATTCAATCAATTGTCTTGTCAGTGCTATACTACTGTTTTCCTGCATATGGCAACAGCATCACGAATGAGGGCATGGAAAGGATTCAAAAACTTCAGAACACCGCAGTAAGATTTATATATGGTCTGCGGAAACGCGATCATATATCTGAATTTGAAAAAACTGCCGGTCTTTTGCCCTCAGCAGCCGTATGCAGGATGCAAACCTGCACTCTGGTTCATCGGGTACTGGTCAAAAAAGAACCAGCTTACCTGATGGAAAGACTGGTCTCCCGCGATCGTGTGTCTCGGTGCAATACTCGACAGGAAAAGCTGTTTCACTTCCCGAGAGTGAGGCTGGAGATTGGCAGGAGAGGCTTTTCATACTTTGGGCCAAAGTTGTATAATGACCTCCCCTGTGATCTTAAGTTGCTGGGTGTTCCAGCTTTTAGAAATAAGCTAAAAGAAATGTATAGAAAGGACCTCAAATTTTGTAAATAGATTATGTATTTTTGTTATTAGTTTTATTTAGTATTAGTAATTAAATTGACAAGAGTTATCCTGTAAAGCAGTATGTACTGAGGAACGCTTGCTAAATAAAGGCATTTTTATTTATTTATTTATTTATTTAAAATGTTACATTTTAAAAAGTTACATTTAAAAATGTTAAATTTTAAAATGTTACATTTTAACATGTTACATTTTAATACGTTACATTTTAACATGTTGCATTTTAACATGATAAAATGTTACATTTTAACATGTTTCATTTTAACATGATAAAATGTTACATTTTAACATGTTTCATTTTAACATGATAAAATGTTACATTTTAACATGTTTCATTTTAAATTGTTACATTTTAAAATGTAACATTTTAACATGTTGCATTTTAATATGTTACATTATAACATGTTTCATTTTAACATGATAAAATGTTACATTTTAACGTTTCATTTTAACATGATAAAATGTTACATTTTAACATGTTGCATTTTAACATGATAAAATGTTACATTTTAACATGTTTCATTTTAACATGATAAAATGTTACATTTTAACGTTTCATTTTTACATGATAAAATGTTACATTTTAACATGATAAAATGTTACATTTTAACATGTTTCATTTTAACATGATAAAATGTTACATATTAACATGTTGCATTTTAACATGATAAAATGTTACATTTTAACATGTTTCATTTTAACATGTTTCATTTTAAAATGTTACATTTTAAAATGTAACATTTTAACATGTTACATTTTAATATGTTACATTTTAACATGTTTCATTTTAACATGATAAAATGTTACATTTTAACGTTTCATTTTAACATGATAAAATGTTACATTTTAACATGTTGCATTTTAACATGATAAAATGTTTCATTTTAACATGTTGCATTTTAACATGATAAAATGTTACATTTTAACATGTTTCATTTTAATATGATAAAATGTTACATTTAAAAATGTTACATTTTTACATGTTTCATTTAAACATGATATAATGTTACATTTTAACATTTTTCATTTTAACATGATAAAATGTTACATTTTAACATGTTGCATTTTATAATGATAAAATGTTACATTTTAACATGTTGCATTTTAACATGATAAAATGTTACATTTTAACATGTTGCATTTTAACATGATAAAATGTTACATTTTAACATGTTTCATTTTAACATGATATAATGTTACATTTTAACATGTTTCATTTTAACATGATAAAATGTTACATTTTAACATGTTTCATTTTAAATTGTTACATTTTAAAATGTAACATTTTAACATGTTGCATTTTAATATGTTACATTTTAACATGTTTCATTTTAACATGATAAAATGTTACATTTTAACGTTTCATTTTAACATGATAAAATGTTACATTTTAACATGTTGCATTTTAACATGATAAAATGTTACATTTTAACATGTTTCATTTTAACATGATAAAATGTTACATTTTAACGTTTCATTTTTACATGATAAAATGTTACATTTTAACATGATAAAATGTTACATTTTAACATGTTTCATTTTAACATGATAAAATGTTACATATTAACATGTTGCATTTTAACATGATAAAATGTTACATTTTAACATGTTTCATTTTAACATGTTTCATTTTAAAATGTTACATTTTAAAATGTAACATTTTAACATGTTACATTTTAATATGTTACATTTTAACATGTTTCATTTTAACATGATCAAAAAATGTTACATTTTAACGTTTCATTTTAACATGATAAAATGTTACATTTTAAAATGTTACATTTGAACATGTTACATTTTAATATGTTACATTTTAACATTTTGCATTTTAACATGATAAAATGTTACATTTTAACATGTTGCATTTTAACATGATAAAATGTTACATTTTAACATGTTACATTTTAATATGTTACATTTTAACATGTTGCATTTTAACATGATATAATGTTACATTTTAACATGTTTCATTTTAACATGATAAAATGTTACATTTTAACATGTTTCATTTTAACATGATAAAATGTTACATTTTAACATGTTTCATTTTAACACGATAAAATGTTACATTTTAACATGTTTCATTTTAACATGATAAAATGTTACATTTTAACATGTTTCATTTTAACATGATAAAATGTTACATTTTAACATGTTGCATTTTAACATGATAAAATGTTACATTTTAACATGTTTAATTTTAAAATGTTACATTTTAAAATGTAACATTTTAACATGTTACATTTTAATATGTTACATTTTAACATGTTTCATTTTAACATAATAAAATGTTACATTTTAACATGTTGCATTTTAACATGATAAAATGTTACATTTTAACATGTTGCATTTTAACATGATAAAATGTTACATTTTAACATGTTGCATTTTAACATGATAAAATGTTACATTTTAACATGTTGCATTTAACATGATAAAATGTTACATTTTAACATGTTGCATTTAACATGATAAAATGTTACATTTTAACATGTTGCATTTTAACATGATAAAATGTTACATTTTAACATGTTTCATTTTAACATGATATAATGTTACATTTTAACATTTTTCATTTTAACATGATAAAATGTTACATTTTAACATGTTTCATTTTAACATGATAAAATGTTACATTTTAACATGTTTCATTTTAACATGATAAAATGTTACATTTTAACATGTTTCATTTTAAATTGTTACATTTTAAAATGTAACATTTTAACATGTTGCATTTTAATATGTTACATTATAACATGTTTCATTTTAACATGATAAAATGTTACATTTTAACGTTTCATTTTAACATGATAAAATGTTACATTTTAACATGTTGCATTTTAACATGATAAAATGTTACATTTTAACATGTTTCATTTTAACATGATAAAATGTTACATTTTAACGTTTCATTTTTACATGATAAAATGTTACATTTTAACATGATAAAATGTTACATTTTAACATGTTTCATTTTAACATGATAAAATGTTACATATTAACATGTTGCATTTTAACATGATAAAATGTTACATTTTAACATGTTTCATTTTAACATGTTTCATTTTAAAATGTTACATTTTAAAATGTAACATTTTAACATGTTACATTTTAATATGTTACATTTTAACATGTTTCATTTTAACATGATAAAATGTTACATTTTAACGTTTCATTTTAACATGATAAAATGTTACATTTTAACATGTTGCATTTTAACATGATAAAATGTTTCATTTTAACATGTTGCATTTTAACATGATAAAATGTTACATTTTAACATGTTTCATTTTAATATGATAAAATGTTACATTTAAAAATGTTACATTTTTACATGTTTCATTTAAACATGATATAATGTTACATTTTAACATTTTTCATTTTAACATGATAAAATGTTACATTTTAACATGTTGCATTTTATAATGATAAAATGTTACATTTTAACATGTTGCATTTTAACATGATAAAATGTTACATTTTAACATGTTGCATTTTAACATGATAAAATGTTACATTTTAACATGTTTCATTTTAACATGATATAATGTTACATTTTAACATGTTTCATTTTAACATGATAAAATGTTACATTTTAACATGTTTCATTTTAAATTGTTACATTTTAAAATGTAACATTTTAACATGTTGCATTTTAATATGTTACATTTTAACATGTTTCATTTTAACATGATAAAATGTTACATTTTAACGTTTCATTTTAACATGATAAAATGTTACATTTTAACATGTTGCATTTTAACATGATAAAATGTTACATTTTAACATGTTTCATTTTAACATGATAAAATGTTACATTTTAACGTTTCATTTTTACATGATAAAATGTTACATTTTAACATGATAAAATGTTACATTTTAACATGTTTCATTTTAACATGATAAAATGTTACATATTAACATGTTGCATTTTAACATGATAAAATGTTACATTTTAACATGTTTCATTTTAACATGTTTCATTTTAAAATGTTACATTTTAAAATGTAACATTTTAACATGTTACATTTTAATATGTTACATTTTAACATGTTTCATTTTAACATGATCAAAAAATGTTACATTTTAACGTTTCATTTTAACATGATAAAATGTTACATTTTAAAATGTTACATTTGAACATGTTACATTTTAATATGTTACATTTTAACATTTTGCATTTTAACATGATAAAATGTTACATTTTAACATGTTGCATTTTAACATGATAAAATGTTACATTTTAACATGTTACATTTTAATATGTTACATTTTAACATGTTGCATTTTAACATGATAAAATGTTACATTTTAACATGTTACATTTTAATATGTTACATTTTAACATGTTGCATTTTAACATGATAAAATGTTACATTTTAACATGTTTCATTTTAACATGATAAAATGTTACATTTTAACATGTTTCATTTAAAAATGTTACAATTTAAAATGTTACATTTTAACATGTTACATTTTAATATGTTACATTTTAACATGCTGCATTTTAACATGATAAAATGTTACATTTTAACATGTTGCATTTTAACATGATAAATGTTACATTTTAACATGTTTCATTTTAACATGATATAATGTTACATTTTAACATGTTTCATTTTAACATGATAAAATGTTACATTTAACATGTTTCATTTTAACATGATAAAATGTTACATTTTAACATGTTTCATTTTAACACGATAAAATGTTACATTTTAACATGTTTCATTTTAACATGTTTCATTTTAAAATGTTACATTTTAAAATGTAACATTTTAACATGTTACATTTTAATATGTTACATTTTAACATGTTTCATTTTAACATGATAAAATGTTACATTTTAACGTTTCATTTTAACATGATAAAATGTTACATTTTAACATGTTGCATTTTAACATGATAAAATGTTTCATTTTAACATGTTGCATTTTAACATGATAAAATGTTACATTTTAACATGTTTCATTTTAACATGATAAAATGTTACATTTAAAAATGTTACATTTTTACATGTTTCATTTAAACATGATATAATGTTACATTTTAACATTTTTCATTTTAACATGATAAAATGTTACATTTTAACATGTTGCATTTTAACATGATAAAATGTTACGTTTTAACATGTTGCATTTTAACATGATAAAATGTTACATTTTAACATGTTGCATTTTAACATGATAAAATGTTACATTTTAACATGTTTCATTTTAACATGATATAATGTTACATTTTAACATGTTTCATTTTAACATGATAAAATGTTACATTTTAACATGTTTCATTTTAAATTGTTACATTTTAAAATGTAACATTTTAACATGTTGCATTTTAATATGTTACATTTTAACATGTTTCATTTTAACATGATAAAATGTTACATTTTAACGTTTCATTTTAACATGATAAAATGTTACATTTTAACATGTTGCATTTTAACATGATAAAATGTTACATTTTAACATGTTTCATTTTAACATGATAAAATGTTACATTTTAACGTTTCATTTTTACATGATAAAATGTTACATTTTAACATGATAAAATGTTACATTTTAACATGTTTCATTTTAACATGATAAAATGTTACATATTAACATGTTGCATTTTAACATGATAAAATGTTACATTTTAACATGTTTCATTTTAACATGTTTCATTTTAAAATGTTACATTTTAAAATGTAACATTTTAACATGTTACATTTTAATATGTTACATTTTAACATGTTTCATTTTAACATGATAAAATGTTACATTTTAACGTTTCATTTTAACATGATAAAATGTTACATTTTAAAATGTTACATTTGAACATGTTACATTTTAATATGTTACATTTTAACATTTTGCATTTTAACATGATAAAATGTTACATTTTAACATGTTGCATTTTAACATGATAAAATGTTACATTTTAACATGTTACATTTTAATATGTTACATTTTAACATGTTGCATTTTAACATGATAAAATGTTACATTTTAACATGTTACATTTTAATATGTTACATTTTAACATGTTACATTTTAATATGTTACATTTTAACATGCTGCATTTTAACATGATAAAATGTTACATTTTAACATGTTGCATTTTAACATGATAAATGTTAAATTTTAACATGTTTCATTTTAACATGATATAATGTTACATTTTAACATGTTTCATTTTAACATGATAAAATGTTACATTTTAACATGTTTCATTTTAACATGATAAAATGTTACATTTTAACATGTTTCATTTTAACACGATAAAATGTTACATTTTAACATGTTTCATTTTAACATGATAAAATGTTACATTTTAACATGTTTCATTTTAACATGATAAAATGTTACATTTTAACATGTTGCATTTTAACATGATAAAATGTTACATTTTAACATGTTTAATTTTAAAATGTTACATTTTAAAATGTAACATTTTAACATGTTACATTTTAATATGTTACATTTTAACATGTTTCATTATAACATAATAAAATGTTACATTTTAACATGTTGCATTTTAACATGATAAAATGTTACATTTTAACATGTTGCATTTTAACATGATAAAATGTTACATTTTAACATGTTGCATTTTAACATGATAAAATGTTACATTTTAACATGTTGCATTTAACATGATAAAATGTTACATTTTAACATGTTGCATTTAACATGATAAAATGTTACATTTTAACATGTTGCATTTTAACATGATAAAATGTTACATTTTAACATGTTTCAATTTAACATGATATAATGTTACATTTTAACATTTTTCATTTTAACATGATAAAATGTTACATTTTAACATGTTTCATTTTAACATGATAAAATGTTACATTTTAACATGTTTCATTTTAACATGATAAAATGTTACATTTTAACATGTTTCATTTTAAATTGTTACATTTTAAAATGTAACATTTTAACATGTTGCATTTTAATATGTTACATTTTAACATGTTTCATTTTAACATGATAAAATGTTACATTTTAACGTTTCATTTTAACATGATAAAATGTTACATTTTAACATGTTGCATTTTAACATGATAAAATGTTACATTTTAACATGTTTCATTTTAACATGATAAAATGTTACATTTTAACGTTTCATTTTTACATGATAAAATGTTACATTTTAACATGATAAAATGCTACATTTTAACATGTTTCATTTTAACATGATAAAATGTTACATATTAACATGTTGCAGTTTAACATGATAAAATGTTACATTTTAACATGTTTCATTTTAACATGTTTCATTTTAAAATGTTACATTTTAAAATGTAACATTTTAACATGTTACATTTTAATATGTTACATTTTAACATGTTTCATTTTAACATGATAAAATGTTACATTTTAACGTTTCATTTTAACATGATAAAATGTTACATTTTAACATGTTGCATTTTAACATGATAAAATGTTTCATTTTAACATGTTGCATTTTAACATGATAAAATGTTACATTTTAACATGTTTCATTTTAACATGATAAAATGTTACATTTAAAAATGTTACATTTTTACATGTTTCATTTAAACATGATATAATGTTACATTTTAACATTTTTCATTTTAACATGATAAAATGTTACATTTTAACATGTTGCATTTTAACATGATAAAATGTTACATTTTAACATGTTGCATTTTAACATGATAAAATGTTACATTTTAACATGTTGCATTTTAACATGATAAAATGTTACATTTTAACATGTTTCATTTTAACATGATATAATGTTACATTTTAACATGTTTCATTTTAACATGATAAAATGTTACATTTTAACATGTTGCATTTTAACATGATAAAATGTTACATTTTAACATGTTTCATTTTAACATGATATAATGTTACATTTTAACATTTTTCATTTTAACATGATAAAATGTTACATTTTAACATGTTTCATTTTAACATGATAAAATGTTACATTTTAACATGTTTCATTTTAACATGATAAAATGTTACATTTTAACATGTTTCATTTTAAATTGTTACATTTTAAAATGTAACATTTTAACATGTTGCATTTTAATATGTTACATTTTAACATGTTTCATTTTAACATGATAAAATGTTACATTTTAACGTTTCATTTTAACATGATAAAATGTTACATTTTAACATGTTGCATTTTAACATGATAAAATGTTACATTTTAACATGTTTCATTTTAACATGATAAAATGTTACATTTTAACGTTTCATTTTTACATGATAAAATGTTACATTTTAACATGATAAAATGCTACATTTTAACATGTTTCATTTTAACATGATAAAATGTTACATATTAACATGTTGCAGTTTAACATGATAAAATGTTACATTTTAACATGTTTCATTTTAACATGTTTCATTTTAAAATGTTACATTTTAAAATGTAACATTTTAACATGTTACATTTTAATATGTTACATTTTAACATGTTTCATTTTAACATGATAAAATGTTACATTTTAACGTTTCATTTTAACATGATAAAATGTTACATTTTAACATGTTGCATTTTAACATGATAAAATGTTTCATTTTAACATGTTGCATTTTAACATGATAAAATGTTACATTTTAACATGTTTCATTTTAACATGATAAAATGTTACATTTTAATGTTTCATTTTAACATGATAAAATGTTACATTTTAACATGTTGCATTTTAACATGATAAAATGTTACATTTTAACATGTTTCATTTTAAAGGGGAGCTGTCTGGGTCCCATTTTATTCACCTTGTACACTGCAGACATATCCAATTGCGTGCACTTCTGCAACGTGCACGCCTATGCAGATGACTGTCAGATGCATTTATCCTATGATGTCAATTCAGTTGACCAAGCTGTTGCGAGGATGAACTTGGATTTGGCGAATGTCAGTGAGTGGTCCATGAATCATGGTCTCAAGTTAAACCGAGAGAAATGCACTGTTCTTCATATTGCTCCACCCAACTATGTTCAATTGATCATTGATGGAGACGTGCAGATAAAACTTGATGACGTGGAGTTGAAGGTGAGCCACACTGCCAGGACTTTGGGCGTAATACTGGACAGTGGTCTTACCTTCTCTGATCATATCACCCATGTTTCCCAGCTGGCGTTGGGTAGATTGCGGGGTCTGTACAAATGCCGAACCATCCTACCTGAGTCAGCCAAGATTCAGTTGATTCAATCAATTGTCTTGTCAGTGCTATACTACTGTTTTCCTGCATATGGCAACAGCATCACGAATGAGGGCATGGAAAGGATTCAAAAACTTCAGAACACCGCAGTAAGATTTATATATGGTCTGCGGAAACGCGATCATATATCTGAATTTGAAAAAACTGCCGGTCTTTTGCCCTCAGCAGCCGTATGCAGGATGCAAACCTGCACTCTGGTTCATCGGGTACTGGTCAAAAAAGAACCAGCTTACCTGATGGAAAGACTGGTCTCCCGCGATCGTGTGTCTCGGTGCAATACTCGACAGGAAAAGCTGTTTCACTTCCCGAGAGTGAGGCTGGAGATTGGCAGGAGAGGCTTTTCATACTTTGGGCCAAAGTTGTATAATGACCTCCCCTGTGATCTTAAGTTGCTGGGTGTTCCAGCTTTTAGAAATAAGCTAAAAGAAATGTATAGAAAGGACCTCAAATTTTGTAAATAGATTATGTATTTTTGTTATTAGTTTTATTTAGTATTAGTAATTAAATTGACAAGAGTTATCCTGTAAAGCAGTATGTACTGAGGAACGCTTGCTAAATAAAGGCATTTTTATTTATTTATTTATTTATTTAAAATGTTACATTTTAAAAAGTTACATTTAAAAATGTTAAATTTTAAAATGTTACATTTTAACATGTTACATTTTAATACGTTACATTTTAACATGTTGCATTTTAACATGATAAAATGTTACATTTTAACATGTTGCATTTTAACATGATAAAATGTTACATTTTAAAATGTTAAATTTAAAATGTTACATTTTAAAATGTTACATTTGAACATGTTACATTTTAATATGTTACATTTTATCATGTTGCATTTTAACATGATAAAATGTTACATTTTAACATGTTGCATTTTAACATGATAAAATGTTACATTTTAACATGTTTCATTTTAACATGATAAAATGTTACATTTTAACATGTTTCATTTTAACATGATAAAATGTTACATTTTAACATGTTGCATTTTAACATGATAAAATGTTACATTTTAACATGTTGCATTTTAACATGATAAAATGTTATATTTTTACATGTTGCATTTTAACATGATAAAAATGTTACATTTTAACATGTTGCATTTTAACATGATAAAATGTTACATTTTAAAATGTTACATTTGAACATGTTACATTTTAATATGTTACATTTTAACATTTTGCATTTTAACATGATAAAATGTTACATTTTAACATGTTGCATTTTAACATGATAAAATGTTACATTTTAACATGTTACATTTTAATATGTTACATTTTAACATGTTGCATTTTAACATGATAAAATGTTACATTTTAACATGTTACATTTTAATATGTTACATTTTAACATGTTGCATTTTAACATGATAAAATGTTACATTTTAACATGTTTCATTTTAAAATGATAAAATGTTACATTTTAACATGTTTCATTTAAAAATGTTACAATTTAAAATGTTACATTTTAACATGTTACATTTTAATATGTTACATTTTAACATGCTGCATTTTAACATGATAAAATGTTACATTTTAACATGTTGCATTTTAACATGATAAATGTTACATTTTAACATGTTTCATTTTAACATGATATAATGTTACATTTTAACATGTTTCATTTTAACATGATAAAATGTTACATTTTAACATGTTTCATTTTAACATGATAAAATGTTACATTTTAACATGTTTCATTTTAACACGATAAAATGTTACATTTTAACATGTTTCATTTTAACATGATAAAATGTTACATTTTAACATGTTTCATTTTAACATGATAAAATGTTACATTTTAACATGTTGCATTTTAACATGATAAAATGTTACATTTTAACATGTTTAATTTTAAAATGTTACATTTTAAAATGTAACATTTTAACATGTTACATTTTAATATGTTACATTTTAACATGTTTCATTTTAACATAATAAAATGTTACATTTTAACATGTTGCATTTTAACATGATAAAATGTTACATTTTAACATGTTGCATTTTAACATGATAAAATGTTACATTTTAACATGTTGCATTTTAACATGATAAAATGTTACATTTTAACATGTTGCATTTAACATGATAAAATGTTACATTTTAACATGTTGCATTTAACATGATAAAATGTTACATTTTAACATGTTGCATTTTAACATGATAAAATGTTACATTTTAACATGTTTCATTTTAACATGATATAATGTTACATTTTAACATTTTTCATTTTAACATGATAAAATGTTACATTTTAACATGTTTCATTTTAACATGATAAAATGTTACATTTTAACATGTTTCATTTTAACATGATAAAATGTTACATTTTAACATGTTTCATTTTAAATTGTTACATTTTAAAATGTAACATTTTAACATGTTGCATTTTAATATGTTACATTTTAACATGTTTCATTTTAACATGATAAAATGTTACATTTTAACGTTTCATTTTAACATGATAAAATGTTACATTTTAACATGTTGCATTTTAACATGATAAAATGTTACATTTTAACATGTTTCATTTTAACATGATAAAATGTTACATTTTAACGTTTCATTTTTACATGGTAAAATGTTACATTTTAACATGATAAAATGCTACATTTTAACATGTTTCATTTTAACATGATAAAATGTTACATATTAACATGTTGCATTTTAACATGATAAAATGTTACATTTTAACATGTTTCATTTTAACATGTTTCATTTTAAAATGTTACATTTTAAAATGTAACATTTTAACATGTTACATTTTAATATGTTACATTTTAACATGTTTCATTTTAACATGATAAAATGTTACATTTTAACGTTTCATTTTAACATGATAAAATGTTACATTTTAACATGTTGCATTTTAACATGATAAAATGTTTCATTTTAACATGTTGCATTTTAACATGATAAAATGTTACATTTTAACATGTTTCATTTTAACATGATAAAATGTTACATTTAAAAATGTTACATTTTTACATGTTTCATTTAAACATGATATAATGTTACATTTTAACATTTTTCATTTTAACATGATAAAATGTTACATTTTAACATGTTGCATTTTAACATGATAAAATGTTACATTTTAACATGTTGCATTTTAACATGATAAAATGTTACATTTTAACATGTTGCATTTTAACATGATAAAATGTTACATTTTAACATGTTTCATTTTAACATGATATAATGTTACATTTTAACATGTTTCATTTTAACATGATAAAATGTTACATTTTAACATGTTTCATTTTAACATGATAAAATGTTACATTTTAATGTTTCATTTTAACATGATAAAATGTTACATTTTAACATGTTGCATTTTAACATGATAAAATGTTACATTTTAACATGTTTCATTTTAAAGGGGAGCTGTCTGGGTCCCATTTTATTCACCTTGTACACTGCAGACATATCCAATTGCGTGCACTTCTGCAACGTGCACGCCTATGCAGATGACTGTCAGATGCATTTATCCTATGATGTCAATTCAGTTGACCAAGCTGTTGCGAGGATGAACTTGGATTTGGCGAATGTCAGTGAGTGGTCCATGAATCATGGTCTCAAGTTAAACCGAGAGAAATGCACTGTTCTTCATATTGCTCCACCCAACTATGTTCAATTGATCATTGATGGAGACGTGCAGATAAAACTTGATGACGTGGAGTTGAAGGTGAGCCACACTGCCAGGACTTTGGGCGTAATACTGGACAGTGGTCTTACCTTCTCTGATCATATCACCCATGTTTCCCAGCTGGCGTTGGGTAGATTGCGGGGTCTGTACAAATGCCGAACCATCCTACCTGAGTCAGCCAAGATTCAGTTGATTCAATCAATTGTCTTGTCAGTGCTATACTACTGTTTTCCTGCATATGGCAACAGCATCACGAATGAGGGCATGGAAAGGATTCAAAAACTTCAGAACACCGCAGTAAGATTTATATATGGTCTGCGGAAACGCGATCATATATCTGAATTTGAAAAAACTGCCGGTCTTTTGCCCTCAGCAGCCGTATGCAGGATGCAAACCTGCACTCTGGTTCATCGGGTACTGGTCAAAAAAGAACCAGCTTACCTGATGGAAAGACTGGTCTCCCGCGATCGTGTGTCTCGGTGCAATACTCGACAGGAAAAGCTGTTTCACTTCCCGAGAGTGAGGCTGGAGATTGGCAGGAGAGGCTTTTCATACTTTGGGCCAAAGTTGTATAATGACCTCCCCTGTGATCTTAAGTTGCTGGGTGTTCCAGCTTTTAGAAATAAGCTAAAAGAAATGTATAGAAAGGACCTCAAATTTTGTAAATAGATTATGTATTTTTGTTATTAGTTTTATTTAGTATTAGTAATTAAATTGACAAGAGTTATCCTGTAAAGCAGTATGTACTGAGGAACGCTTGCTAAATAAAGGCATTTTTATTTATTTATTTATTTATTTAAAATGTTACATTTTAAAAAGTTACATTTAAAAATGTTAAATTTTAAAATGTTACATTTTAACATGTTACATTTTAATACGTTACATTTTAACATGTTGCATTTTAACATGATAAAATGTTACATTTTAACATGTTGCATTTTAACATGATAAAATGTTACATTTTAAAATGTTAAATTTAAAATGTTACATTTTAAAATGTTACATTTGAACATGTTACATTTTAATATGTTACATTTTATCATGTTGCATTTTAACATGATAAAATGTTACATTTTAACATGTTGCATTTTAACATGATAAAATGTTACATTTTAACATGTTTCATTTTAACATGATAAAATGTTACATTTTAACATGTTTCATTTTAACATGATAAAATGTTACATTTTAACATGTTGCATTTTAACATGATAAAATGTTACATTTTAACATGTTGCATTTTAACATGATAAAATGTTATATTTTTACATGTTGCATTTTAACATGATAAAAATGTTACATTTTAACATGTTGCATTTTAACATGATAAAATGTTACATTTTAAAATGTTACATTTGAACATGTTACATTTTAATATGTTACATTTTAACATTTTGCATTTTAACATGATAAAATGTTACATTTTAACATGTTGCATTTTAACATGATAAAATGTTACATTTTAACATGTTTCATTTTAACATGATAATATGTTACATTTTAACATGTTTCATTTTAAAATGTTACATTTTAACATGTTACATTTTAATATGTTACATTTTAACATGTTGCATTTTAACATGATAAAATGTTACATTTTAACATGTTGCATTTCAACATGATAAAATGTTACATTTAAACTTTAAATTTAAAAATGTTACATTTTTACATGTTTCATTTAAACATGATAAAATGTTACATTTTAACATTTTTCATTTTAACATCATAAAATGTTACATTTTAACATGTTTCATTTTAACATGATAAAATCTTACATGTTAACATGTTTCATTTTAACATGATAAAATGTTACATTTTAACATGTTGCATTTTAACATGATAAAATGTTACATTTTAACATGTTTCATTTTAAAATGTTACATTTTAAAATGTTACATTTTAACATGTTGCATTTTAACATGATAAAATGTTACATTTTAACATGTTGCATTTTAACATGATAAAATGTTACATTTTAACATGTTGCATTTTACCATAGTAAAATGTTACATTTTAACATGTTGCATTTTAACATGATAAAATGTTACATTTTAACATATTGCGATTTAACATGATAAAATGTTACATTTTAAAATGTTACATTTGAACATGTTACATTTTAATATGTTACATTTTAACATGATAAAATGTTACATTTTAACATGTTTCATTTAAAAATGTTACATTAAAAAATGTTACATTTTAACATGTTACATTTTAATATGTTACATTTTAACATGTTGCATTTTAACATGATAAAATGTTACATTTTAACATGTTGCATTTTAACATGATAAAATGTTACATTTTAACATGTTGCATTTTAACATGATAAAATGTTACATTTTAACATGTTTCATTTTAAAATGTTACATTTTAAAATGTTACATTTTAACATGTTGCATTTTAACATGATAAAATGTTACATTTTAACATGTTGCATTTTAACATGATAAAATGTTACATTTTAACATGTTGCATTTTAACATGATAAAATGTTACATTTTAACATGTTTCATTTTAACATGATAAAATGTTACATTTTAACATGTTTCATTTAAAAATGTTACATTTTAAAATGTTACATTTTAACATGTTACATTTTAATATGTTACATTTTAACATGTTGCATTTTAACATAGTAAAATGTTACATTTTAACATGTTGCATTTTAACATGATAAAATGTTACATTTTAACATATTGCGATTTAACATGATAAAATGTTACATTTTAAAATGTTACATTTGAACATGTTACATTTTAATATGTTACATTTTAACATGATAAAATGTTACATTTTAACATGTTTCATTTAAAAATGTTACATTAAAAAATGTTACATTTTAACATGTTACATTTTAATATGTTACATTTTAACATGTTGCATTTTAACATGATAAAATGTTACATTTTAACATGTTGCATTTTAACATGATAAAATGTTACATTTTAACATGTTGCATTTTAACATGATAAAATGTTACATTTTAACATGTTTCATTTTAACATGATAAAATGTTAAATTTAAAAATGTTACATTTTTACATGTTTCATTTAAACATTATAAAATGTTACATTTTAACATTTTTCATTTTAACATCATAAAAAGTTACATTTTAACATGTTAAATTTTAATATGTCACATTTAAACATGTTGCATTTTAACATGATAAAATGTTACATTTTAACATGTTGTATTTTAACATGATAAAATGTAACATTTTAACATGTTGCATTTTAACATGTTGCATTTTAACATAATAAAATGTTACATTTTACATGTTTCATTTTAACATCATAAAATGTTACATTTTAACATGTTACATTTTAATATGTCACATTTAAACATGTTGCATTTTAACATGATAAAATGTTACATTTTAACATGTTTTATTTTAACATGATAAAATGTTACATTTTAACATGTTTCATTTTAACATCATAAAATGTTACATTTTAACATGTTTCATTTTAACATGATAAAATGTTACATTTTTACATGTTTCATTTTAACATGATAAAATGTTACATTTTTACATGTTTCATTTTAACATGATAAAATCTTACATTTTAACATGTTTCATTTTAACATGTTTCATTTTAACATGATAAAATGTTACATTTTAACATGTTGCATTTTAACATGATAAAATGTTACATTTTAACATGTTGCATTTTAACATGATAAAATGTTACATTTTAACATGTTTCATTTTAACATGATAAAATGTTACATTTTAACATGTTTCATTTTAAAATGTTACATTTTAAAATGTTACATTTTAACATGTTACATTTTAATATGTTACATTTTAACATGTTGCATTTTAACATGATAAAATGTTACTTTTTAACATGTTGCATTTTAACATGTTGCATTTTAACATGATAAAATGTTACATTTTAACATGTTACATTTTAATATGTTACATTTTAACATGTTGCATTTTAACATGATAAAATGTTACATTTTAACATGTTTCATTTTAACATGATAAAATGTTACATTTTAACATGTTTCATTTAAAAATGTTACAATTTAAAATGTTACATTTTAACATGTTACATTTTAATATGTTACATTTTAACATGCTGCATTTTAACATGATAAAATGTTACATTTTAACATGTTGCATTTTAACATGATAAATGTTACATTTTAACATGTTTCATTTTAACATGATATAATGTTACATTTTAACATGTTTCATTTTAACATGATAAAATGTTACATTTTAACATGTTTCATTTTAACATGATAAAATGTTACATTTTAACATGTTTCATTTTAACACGATAAAATGTTACATTTTAACATGTTTCATTTTAACATGATAAAATGTTACATTTTAACATGTTTAATTTTAAAATGTTACATTTTAAAATGTAACATTTTAACATGTTACATTTTAATATGTTACATTTTAACATGTTTCATTTTAACATAATAAAATGTTACATTTTAACATGTTGCATTTTAACATGATAAAATGTTACATTTTAACATGTTGCATTTTAACATGATAAAATGTTACATTTTAACATGTTGCATTTTAACATGATAAAATGTTACATTTTAACATGTTGCATTTAACATGATAAAATGTTACATTTTAACATGTTGCATTTAACATGATAAAATGTTACATTTTAACATGTTGCATTTTAACATGATAAAATGTTACATTTTAACATGTTTCATTTTAACATGATATAATGTTACATTTTAACATTTTTCATTTTAACATGATAAAATGTTACATTTTAACATGTTTCATTTTAACATGATAAAATGTTACATTTTAACATGTTTCATTTTAACATGATAAAATGTTACATTTTAACATGTTTCATTTTAAATTGTTACATTTTAAAATGTAACATTTTAACATGTTGCATTTTAATATGTTACATTTTAACATGTTTCATTTTAACATGATAAAATGTTACATTTTAACGTTTCATTTTAACATGATAAAATGTTACATTTTAACATGTTGCATTTTAACATGATAAAATGTTACATTTTAACATGTTTCATTTTAACATGATAAAATGTTACATTTTAACGTTTCATTTTTACATGATAAAATGTTACATTTTAACATGATAAAATGTTACATTTTAACATGTTTCATTTTAACATGATAAAATGTTACATATTAACATGTTGCATTTTAACATGATAAAATGTTACATTTTAACATGTTTCATTTTAACATGTTGCATTTTAACATGATAAAATGTTACATTTTAACATGTTGCATTTTAACATGATAAAATGTTACATTTTAACATGTTGCATTTTAACATGATAAAATGTTACATTTTAACATGTTGCATTTTAACATGATAAAATGTTACATTTTAAAATGTTACATTTTAAATTGTGAGCCGTGACTATTTCCACCGGGTGAATGTCACGACTCATGATCAATGGTTCAAGTGTTTTTTTTTATAGTAGGCTAGTTCAGTGTTTCGTTGTCATTCCACGGCCCCCCGAACAAGGCTGTGGGTTTTGTTCTTATTACTCCGACCGCGAAGTGTCAGAGGTTGCGAGACGTCGGATTTGAGTACTTCACTGAAGATTTTTATCCTTTTAAATCTTCCTTTTTTGGATAATAAATGTGCCTTTTAAGTTTTATTCTTGGCCGTTTGTGAGAACTTTCTTTATGGAGTAACTTTAGTACGCCCCGCGCGCCTTTTGGGTAAGTTTTTCACTTTTTGCTAAAGTTAGGTTATTGCCTCATGTTGCACTAGGTTTAGAACCTAGTCTTGGGGTCGTGGAAGACTTTTGATAGTTAGTTTCCCTGTTCTTTGTTGTTTTGTATAATTCAGGGCTTTGCCCGAAATGCTAGGCCTAGAATTGACTGAGAAATGTTTGTTGGAAAGCCGCTATTTGAGAGAAACTGCCAAGTCAGTTTTGGGTCCTTCTGACTGTTTTGTGGTAGGCCTAGGCTTAAAATTTTTGCTCAGTAAATGTATTTGTCTTAGGCTACTACTTTTGGTAGTCTTTTGTTTTTGTGTCCCGTTAAAATTTAGTGTTGTTTTGTCTTGTAAAATGTTCAGTTTGTGTTACCCAGTCAAGTAAGGTTAAAGTCTTTTATTTTGCTTTGTCCTTGCCAAACTAGTTAAATTAAGTTGTATTAACTGCTCTTAAAGCTCCCCTGAAAGTTTGAGTCATTTTACTCAAGTTTTAAGAAAGTTACAGTAATTTTTAGTTTGGCAACTTTTCATTCAGGTTTGAACTGGGTATCCTGGAAGGCCACTGGTTTCAGCCTTTGAGTTAAGGTTTGGGATGGTCTGGAAAGGCTGCGGGAACATTTTCCCCAGCTTTTGAGACCATTCCGAACAAATTCGGAGCACAACTTTTGGAGAAATTAGCAAAAATACATGAGTTGTTGCGTTAGGCCTAAATTTTTTGTATGGAACGTTTTTTGTCAATTTTAAAGTATTTTTTCTGTGTCTAAGTGTCAATTGTTCTCTGTTAACTTGTTCTTCTGGCCACTTTGGACCAGGTAATTTAAATATTTTCTCTCTATTGGTGAAATTTATCACTGTCACATACCCGTCTAGCCTGCTGACACCTTTACCGCAAATATTAATGTTACCGTTCTTGTACTGTTTAACCTGTTAATTGTTATGTTTAAAATATTGTTATTGTTTGAAATGTTTTATATTGATAGAGAGCTGTGATAGAGAGACAAACCTTTTAAAAAATTTAGAAACTTGAAAATGATGTGTTAGGCCTAAAGCAGTGAAATATTGGAACTAAATGTAAATGGTGAAAGATGTGACAGTGAACCTTGCGGATATGGACTCAGTCTATTACTCTTACTACTGTGTTTCCTGGGTTTTGTCACTCAGGGCCCGTGAGGAGGAAAATGACTGACCATCTTCAGCGGAGAGGAATGTTGCGACTAGGCTGGCGCTGCATATTGGCCCCCTCTCCGCCCTGCCTCTTCTCTCCTCCGGTGCTGTCCGCCCAGCTTCATGGCCCTCCGGTGTCACACCCTTGAAGACTGTTACCGCAAGTTACCGACTAATTGTTATTTATCTAATTGTTATATATATTGCTGTTGCCGAATGGACTTTAAGATTTTTAACATTTGTTGACTATTTATAAGCACAGCAGCCTATTGTTATTTATTTCAAATTTTATTCTACTGTTGCCTAATCATCCGATTTTTTAAAATCTCTCCACTGTATTTAATTTTTGGGGCCCCTAGTTAATTGTTAACTTTTCAGATATTTATTAAAAGAGTCATCATATTTTATTATTGTTATAGTTTGTTAATTTTGGTAATTTCCTTTTATTAAATGTTAAATTTTTACTAAATCCTTCTGATTTTCTGAATGATTAAAATAAATTATTGTAAGTCAGCAGCTTAAACGGGTACCTAAATTTATTTAAGGTTTATTGAGAGTATTTAATTCATGTATTGTTGTTGATTATTGTTGTTGTGTTTTCTTTTAAATGGTTAATTACAGCTCGTTTCTCTCAAATGGCGTGTTGTTCTTGAACCTCCATCCATGGTTCTCATTTTGTTAAGTAAAGTTTTGTGAGCCGCTCCTCGGGCCTGCGCATGGATCACGCTTCCATTTCGTTAGTCTGGGTGCAGGCACGAGGGCATGGTTCATCTGGTAGCAGAGCGTGGTTGGTGGGTTGCGTCCTGGGTGCCTTGCCGTGAAACTTGGTTTCACGACTCGGATACTTAGAGATGCGATCACTGTCCACGTTCTGTTTTTTTTGGTTTGTTTTGAAGAGCCGTGGATGGATTGGTTTCTTGGGAATGTTCTGGCCTGGCAGTTTTGGAAAAAAGTCTTGTTGTTGTTGTGGTGGGGCGTAAACACATTTTATTAGGAGCTCGCCCTTTGGCCGAGGCACCGGGTGGAATCGGTGGTAATGACTTGCATCCTTCGGGAGCAAGAGTGTCAAAAGCATGGTCATGTGTAAAAAAAAAAAAAAAAAAAAAAAAAAAAAGGTTTGTGTGTACACCCCATCACACAAGTGTTAGGTGTTGTCTAGTGTATGTATCGGTGTATGTTTGTGTGTGTGTACGTTCGTGGGTCATTTGTTGTTGTTTTTTCTTGCGGTACTTGCGGTATGAATGGGCAGGTTCTTCTTTTGGGCCCCATCAGGTGCGTAGGCATCAACGTCCAGAAGCCTTAGGAATTAAATTTCTGTGTTTGTTTTGTGAAACAATTTTTGTTGTCTGTTTTGAGTCAAGTACTGGTTGAGACTCGGTATGGCGTCAATTGTGCCGGAATATTTGAGGAAGCCGGAGCTGGTGTACGAGGTGCGGTCCCGGGGGGAGACTCCTGGAACTGATGTACGCACTTTGCGTACACAGTTCAGACAAATTGTTAGCATGCCTCAAGCTTGGGTTGAGTCGCTCAGTTTGGATGAGGAACTGGAGGCATGTAAAGAGAGGATGGAAGAGCTAAGTGGGGAAATTGATAGTTGGAGTAGTTTGCCTATGGGCTCAGCTAAGGGTTCGGCTATCACACAGCTGACGCACTGGCGTAAGCGTCTGCTCTTGGTTTCAGGGCAACCTGAAATCCAGGATGAAGACAAGAGCTGGGTGGAAGCCAGAATTCTTGAGCTGGAAGGTATTTTGGAGAGTATTAAGGCAGGAAAGTCTGTCAAGGAGAAAGTTGAAATTTTTGAAGACAACCGTTCTTCGGAAACTTCAAACGAAGTACCAAGGTCAGTTGATGTGACTCCAGTGGGTACCCCCCAGGCTCCGCCTACGCCAAGTACACTGCTCCAGTTGCCTGCAAATGTTCAAATGTCAAATGCAAATGTCACACCGTCCCCCTCTCACACGTCCACCTTGGCTGCGGCTACGCTGAATGTCCAGTCCCCATCTCCCTTTCCTTCTCAAGTTCATAGTTCCCCTTCCATCTCTAACTCCTTTGGCAAACTTCCCCATCCCCTTGCCTCTGTCCTGAGTGGTTTCCGGCCGGTGGACGGGTTAGATGTGAATGGTCTTTGTTTTTTTCTGGAGAGTGTTTTGCGCATGCGTGAATACCCTGGCATGTCAGACGCAACTTTGATGGAACTCATTGCTCCATACTGTCTGAAACCGTTGGGGGACAGATTGCTTGATTGTTTGCGCAGAGGCGTCACCTTTGATGTTTTTCATAAAGAAGTTTTGGAGCTTTTCATGCCCCGTCGGGTCATGGAGAAGCTGAAAGTTGAGAGAGTTTTTCGTCCTCAGCAGCCAGCCGAGTCTCTCAGCCAGTACGTGGGGGACATTCGCACGGTGGAAAGGGTCTTGCGTTTGGGGATCAGTGAGCTTGAACTCATTGACATTGTGCTTCAGGGGTTGAAGCCTGAGGAACGCTCACGTCTGGTTTTTGCACCACGGCCTGCATCTTTTGCGGACCTGGACAGACTTTCCATCCTTTCGAGATCTGTCCAGGACGCTGATTTTCAGAGAGACCAAGCGGCGGGGCATCTTCCCCTAGCTGGTCATCATGCTGTCATAGCACCCGTGGGAGTGTTGGGTCCTGAACCGCCGCAGTGGCAGAGGCAACCTGTTGTTTGTTTTGGTTGTGGGCAACCAGGTCACATTCGGCGGCATTGCCGTCAAGGTGGAAATTGTGGACGTGGTCCAAAAAACTAGTTTGCTCACAGGAGGAAAAATTGCCCAATCCTTCCTGTGAGGTTGTTGGTGATAATGTAAAGGGCAATAATTTGAATGTTTTTTCAAGTAAGTCAAAGTCTAAGTTAAAGTCAGTTAATGTTTCTGTTGCCTCCCCTTCTGGGAGTGTTGTGCCTGTGACCGAGCCTCTGCTGCGGGGGATTGCGGGCCTTGCTACCATGGGCGTGAAAGCGGCGCGCTCAACTTGCCCACGTCTCAACATCTTCATAGGTTCCACGGTGCAGAAGGCCCTAGTGGATTCTGGGTCAGCCCGTTGCCTCATTTCCTTGTCCCTTTTTGAAAAACTTGAATCGTCTGGGCTTATCAAGCAAGTTGAGCGAAAAACCCCTATCTGCTGGACTGCGTCAAATTCACCCCTTCCCATCATCTATGAAGCCCGTTTCAAGTTCAAAATTGAACATTTTTCTTGGGTTTGGAGTTTTTGGGTGGCTAAGGACCTTTGTTTCCCTGTCATTTTGGGAGCGGATTTTATCAAGCACACTGGCCTAATTTTGGATTTAGGCAGAGGTCAGTGTTTTTTCCGATTTGCGAGACGGGTATTAATATCTTTTGCTGATGAAATTGGTGGTGGTGCTGCGGTAGTTGAGCCTGAGATACCCAGCAAGCCAACAATTGATCCGTTAGGGCATCTGACTACTTGCGAGGCTGAAGCCATCAGAACCTTGTGTTCTCGTTTCCCAGATGTGCTGACGCCAAAGCTCGGAGTCACTAACCTGTTAGAGTACGAGATTCGTCTAACAGATACCCGTCCCGTTCGCTCTCACCCATACAAATTAGCTCCACCCAAAATGGAAACTCTCAGAAAAATCATTGACGAACTTCTGGAAAATGGTGTCATTGAACCTTCCCGTTCGAGCTACGCTAGTCCAGCCTTTCTCGTCCCAAAACCCAATGGCAAGTCCCGAATGGTTTTGGACTATCGCAAATTGAATGCGCAAATTGAAATCGACTCTGTGCCTCTCCCCGATTTGCATTCTGCGTTTGATTGGTTCGGTAAGGCCAAGTATTTTTCTGTTTTTGATCTGAATCAGGCCTATCATCAGATTCCTTTGAAACCTGAGTCTCGACCTCTCACTGCTTTCTGCGTTCCGTGGAATTTGTATCAGTTCACAAGAGTTCCGATGGGTCTTGCTGTGGGGGCCCAGACTCTCACCAGACTCCTTGATTCCATCTTTCATGATGTCAAGTTCAAGTTTGTGTTCAATTACCTCGACGATCTCTTGGTGTACAGTGAGAGCTTCGAAGATCACCTGATTCATCTTGAAGAAGTCATGAGTAGATTGAATAGGGCTGGCCTTACCGTGAATCCTGACAAGGTTAGTTTTGCAAAGCCGGAAATTTCGTTCCTTGGTCATCTTATCTCTCATAGAGGCGTCTGCATCGACCCCGCTAGAACCCAGGCTATCAGGGAGTTTCCTCCTCCCAGAGATGTCAAGGGTATTGCTAGGTTCATCGGCATGGTAGGTTTTTACCGACGCTTCATACCCAATGTTGCTGAATTGGCGGCTCCTCTCAATGAGCTTCGGAAGAAGGGCGCCAAGTTTGTCTGGGGTGAAGCGCAGCAGACGTCTTTTGATCTTCTCAAGGAGGCTATCATGCAGCCCCCTGTTTTGGCGATGCCGGATTTCAATCAAAACTTTGTCTTGCAAACAGATGCTTCCTCCGTCGCTATTGCGGCTGTGTTGTCACAAGAGGTGGATGGTGTTAGGCAGCCAATTGCGTATGCCTCACGCACTTTGAGTCCCTGCGAAAAGAAAAGCTCTTCGGTGTATGAACTCGAGTGTTTGGCTGTCGTGTTTGGAGTCAATAAATTCAGACGCTTTTTGGAGCACAAGGAGTTTTTATTGGAAACCGACAACCAGGCACTCTCGTGGCTTCTTGCACATCCACGCCAGCTTGGGAAAATTGGTCGTTGGGTTGTCCAAATATCGTCCCTTAAGTTCCAAGTGCAACACGTTCGAGGCACACAGAACGTGATTGCGGACACACTATCTAGGATGTACCATTCACCCGACGATCCTCCTTCTGACCAAGAGCAACCGGGTTGTGCCGTGCTCTTGGAGTTTCCACTCGCCTTTTCTGATTTCATTCCCCATCAGCTGAAGGATCCTGAGCTGGCAAAGATCATTGGTGAGCTTCAAAATGGGGGAGCCCACCCCCCATATTTTCTGTCCCAGGGTGCCCTTTGCTGTCGCGCTCGGCAGCGAGGTAAACCTAAAGTTGTGCTGCCTAGTCTTCTAATCCCTATGGTCTTTGAGTATTTTCATTCTTCTCCTGTGGGTGGGCATCTAGGTATCCACAAGACCATTGCGAAGGTTAGGGAAATGTTCATCTGGAAGGGTATGGATCGGGATCTTGCTGCTAGGGTGCGTTCTTGTCAAACGTGCTCACTGAGCAAGCCCGCTCAAAACTCTAAGTTTGGTTTGTTGTCATCTGAGGTGGCGGAAAGACCTTTGGAGAAGGTTTTCATTGACTATGTAGGGCCTCTCCCGCGTAGCAAGTCAGGAAATAAGTTCCTACTTGTTTGTGTGGATGCCTTCTCCAAGTTTTGTTGGCTTTTCCCCTTAAGGAATGCCACTGCACAGCTCACCGTGCAGGTACTTCGAACTCACCTCTTCCAACATTTTGGAATACCCGCCACCATTGTTTCCGACAACGGAACACAGTTTGTTTCCCATCTGTTCAAAAGAATGTGCTTTGGGCACGGAATCCGCCATGTGACTACCTCCCCTTACTATCCACAGCCTTCTCATGCTGAAAGGTTCAATCGCAATCTTCGTTCCGCTCTCATAGCTTTCCATGCTGACAAGCAGACCACCTGGGATCAGGAACTCCCTTGGCTTCAGTTTGCTTTCAATACTGCTCACCATGAGAGTCACAAGGCGGTCCCTTTCGAGCTGTTTCTAGGCTATCCGCCTAACAACCCGTTAGCGAATGTGTGGGGAATTGGCGACCTTCTGCCACCTCCTGGTGCGGCTGATGTCAAGGCAACTTGGCAAGCGGCCAGGAGAAACTTGATCAGAGCTAGGGAATTGGTCCGGAGGAAGCACAATCGTGGTAGAGTAGACAACCCTTTCCAGGTGGGGGATTTGGTGTTTTGTAAAGCTCATCCAGCCAGTTCGGCTGTGGACAAGAGAGCTGCAAAGTTGTGT
The DNA here is from genome assembly GCF_028750875.1 of Macrosteles quadrilineatus. Lineage (NCBI taxonomy): Eukaryota > Metazoa > Arthropoda > Insecta > Hemiptera > Cicadellidae > Macrosteles > Macrosteles quadrilineatus. The sequence goes on from NW_026542710.1 coordinate 26,452, forward strand.
CATCGGTGGTCAGGTCCCCACCGCATCCTGAGGTTTTTGACGCCTGTCACGGCGGAGCTTGGAGATCCGCGGACTGGAAAGGTGTTCCGGAGGGCGCACATTTCTCATCTCAAGCCCTTCCGCGGAACTCTTCCGTAGGCAATTTTCCTTCCTCTTGTGTCTGGGTGGGAAGTGCACTGGGCCAGAGAACCTGATCACTTCTCCTGTCCCCGGTGTTCTGCGAAGGAATTTCCCTCACAAAATTTTCCAGCTCTGGCCAGAGCAAACCCTGGGGGTGAGTTTTCCCCTCAGTTTGGAAGTCCCTTGGCGTTCCCCACCACAGACACTTGAGTTGTCTTTCAGGTCAATCTCTTTTCAGGAAGTGGGGGAGAGGCTTGTTTGTTTGTCCCTTTTGGAGAGGAGTGTCCTCTTTTGGGGAGGGAGGTTGAGCCGTGACTATTTCCACCGGGTGAATGTCACGACTCATGATCAATGGTTCAAGTGTTTTTTTTTATAGTAGGCTAGTTCAGTGTTTCGTTGTCATTCCACGGCCCCCCGAACAAGGCTGTGGGTTTTGTTCTTATTACTCCGACCGCGAAGTGTCAGAGGTTGCGAGACGTCGGATTTGAGTACTTCACTGAAGATTTTTATCCTTTTAAATCTTCCTTTTTTGGATAATAAATGTGCCTTTTAAGTTTTATTCTTGGCCGTTTGTGAGAACTTTCTTTATGGAGTAACTTTAGTACGCCCCGCGCGCCTTTTGGGTAAGTTTTTCACTTTTTGCTAAAGTTAGGTTATTGCCTCATGTTGCACTAGGTTTAGAACCTAGTCTTGGGGTCGTGGAAGACTTTTGATAGTTAGTTTCCCTGTTCTTTGTTGTTTTGTATAATTCAGGGCTTTGCCCGAAATGCTAGGCCTAGAATTGACTGAGAAATGTTTGTTGGAAAGCCGCTATTTGAGAGAAACTGCCAAGTCAGTTTTGGGTCCTTCTGACTGTTTTGTGGTAGGCCTAGGCTTAAAATTTTTGCTCAGTAAATGTATTTGTCTTAGGCTACTACTTTTGGTAGTCTTTTGTTTTTGTGTCCCGTTAAAATTTAGTGTTGTTTTGTCTTGTAAAATGTTCAGTTTGTGTTACCCAGTCAAGTAAGGTTAAAGTCTTTTATTTTGCTTTGTCCTTGCCAAACTAGTTAAATTAAGTTGTATTAACTGCTCTTAAAGCTCCCCTGAAAGTTTGAGTCATTTTACTCAAGTTTTAAGAAAGTTACAGTAATTTTTAGTTTGGCAACTTTTCATTCAGGTTTGAACTGGGTATCCTGGAAGGCCACTGGTTTCAGCCTTTGAGTTAAGGTTTGGGATGGTCTGGAAAGGCTGCGGGAACATTTTCCCCAGCTTTTGAGACCATTCCGAACAAATTCGGAGCACAACTTTTGGAGAAATTAGCAAAAATACATGAGTTGTTGCGTTAGGCCTAAATTTTTTGTATGGAACGTTTTTTGTCAATTTTAAAGTATTTTTTCTGTGTCTAAGTGTCAATTGTTCTCTGTTAACTTGTTCTTCTGGCCACTTTGGACCAGGTAATTTAAATATTTTCTCTCTATTGGTGAAATTTATCACTGTCACATACCCGTCTAGCCTGCTGACACCTTTACCGCAAATATTAATGTTACCGTTCTTGTACTGTTTAACCTGTTAATTGTTATGTTTAAAATATTGTTATTGTTTGAAATGTTTTATATTGATAGAGAGCTGTGATAGAGAGACAAACCTTTTAAAAAATTTAGAAACTTGAAAATGATGTGTTAGGCCTAAAGCAGTGAAATATTGGAACTAAATGTAAATGGTGAAAGATGTGACAGTGAACCTTGCGGATATGGACTCAGTCTATTACTCTTACTACTGTGTTTCCTGGGTTTTGTCACTCAGGGCCCGTGAGGAGGAAAATGACTGACCATCTTCAGCGGAGAGGAATGTTGCGACTAGGCTGGCGCTGCATATTGGCCCCCTCTCCGCCCTGCCTCTTCTCTCCTCCGGTGCTGTCCGCCCAGCTTCATGGCCCTCCGGTGTCACACCCTTGAAGACTGTTACCGCAAGTTACCGACTAATTGTTATTTATCTAATTGTTATATATATTGCTGTTGCCGAATGGACTTTAAGATTTTTAACATTTGTTGACTATTTATAAGCACAGCAGCCTATTGTTATTTATTTCAAATTTTATTCTACTGTTGCCTAATCATCCGATTTTTTAAAATCTCTCCACTGTATTTAATTTTTGGGGCCCCTAGTTAATTGTTAACTTTTCAGATATTTATTAAAAGAGTCATCATATTTTATTATTGTTATAGTTTGTTAATTTTGGTAATTTCCTTTTATTAAATGTTAAATTTTTACTAAATCCTTCTGATTTTCTGAATGATTAAAATAAATTATTGTAAGTCAGCAGCTTAAACGGGTACCTAAATTTATTTAAGGTTTATTGAGAGTATTTAATTCATGTATTGTTGTTGATTATTGTTGTTGTGTTTTCTTTTAAATGGTTAATTACAGCTCGTTTCTCTCAAATGGCGTGTTGTTCTTGAACCTCCATCCATGGTTCTCATTTTGTTAAGTAAAGTTTTGTGAGCCGCTCCTCGGGCCTGCGCATGGATCACGCTTCCATTTCGTTAGTCTGGGTGCAGGCACGAGGGCATGGTTCAATTGTTACATTTTAAAATGTTACATTTTAAATTGTAACATTTTAAAATGTTACATTTTAAATTGTAACATTTTAAAATGTTACATTTTAACATGTTACATTTTAACATGTTACATTTTAATACGTTACATTTTAACATGTTGCATTTTAACATGATAAAATGTTACATTTTAACATGTTGCATTTTAACATGATAAAATGTTACATTTTAACATGTTGCATTTTAACATGATAAAATGTTACATTTTAACATGTTGCATTTTAACATGATAAAATGTTACATTTTAAAATGTTACATTTTAAATTGTTACATTTTAAAATGTTACATTTTAAATTGTAACATTTTAAAATGTTACATTTTAAATTGTAACATTTTAAAATGTTACATTTTAACATGTTACATTTTAACATGTTACATTTTAATACGTTACATTTTAACATGTTGCATTTTAACATGATAAAATGTTACATTTTAACATGTTTCATTTTAACACGATAAAATGTTACATTTTAACATGTTTCATTTTAACATGATAAAATGTTACATTTTAACATGTTTAATTTTAAAATGTTACATTTTAAAATGTAACATTTTAACATGTTACATTTTAATATGTTACATTTTAACATGTTTCATTTTAACATAATAAAATGTTACATTTTAACATGTTGCATTTTAACATGATAAAATGTTACATTTTAACATGTTGCATTTTAACATGATAAAATGTTACATTTTAAAATGTTACATTTGAACATGTTACATTTTAATATGTTACATTTTAACATTTTGCATTTTAACATGATAAAATGTTACATTTTAACATGTTGCATTTTAACATGATAAAATGTTACATTTTAACATGTTTCATTTTAACATGATAATATGTTACATTTTAACATGTTTCATTTTAAAATGTTACATTTTAACATGTTACATTTTAATATGTTACATTTTAACATGTTGCATTTTAACATGATAAAATGTTACATTTTAACATGTTGCATTTCAACATGATAAAATGTTACATTTAAACTTTAAATTTAAAAATGTTACATTTTTACATGTTTCATTTAAACATGATAAAATGTTACATTTTAACATTTTTCATTTTAACATCATAAAATGTTACATTTTAACATGTTTCATTTTAACATGATAAAATCTTACATGTTAACATGTTTCATTTTAACATGATAAAATGTTACATTTTAACATGTTGCATTTTAACATGATAAAATGTTACATTTTAACATGTTTCATTTTAAAATGTTACATTTTAAAATGTTACATTTTAACATGTTGCATTTTAACATGATAAAATGTTACATTTTAACATGTTGCATTTTACCATAGTAAAATGTTACATTTTAACATGTTGCATTTTAACATGATAAAATGTTACATTTTAACATATTGCGATTTAACATGATAAAATGTTACATTTTAAAATGTTACATTTGAACATGTTACATTTTAATATGTTACATTTTAACATGATAAAATGTTACATTTTAACATGTTTCATTTAAAAATGTTACATTAAAAAATGTTACATTTTAACATGTTACATTTTAATATGTTACATTTTAACATGTTGCATTTTAACATGATAAAATGTTACATTTTAACATGTTGCATTTTAACATGATAAAATGTTACATTTTAACATGTTGCATTTTAACATGATAAAATGTTACATTTTAACATGTTTCATTTTAAAATGTTACATTTTAAAATGTTACATTTTAACATGTTGCATTTTAACATGATAAAATGTTACATTTTAACATGTTGCATTTTAACATGATAAAATGTTACATTTTAACATGTTGCATTTTAACATGATAAAATGTTACATTTTAACATGTTTCATTTTAACATGATAAAATGTTACATTTTAACATGTTTCATTTAAAAATGTTACATTTTAAAATGTTACATTTTAACATGTTACATTTTAATATGTTACATTTTAACATGTTGCATTTTAACATAGTAAAATGTTACATTTTAACATGTTGCATTTTAACATGATAAAATGTTACATTTTAACATATTGCGATTTAACATGATAAAATGTTACATTTTAAAATGTTACATTTGAACATGTTACATTTTAATATGTTACATTTTAACATGATAAAATGTTACATTTTAACATGTTTCATTTAAAAATGTTACATTAAAAAATGTTACATTTTAACATGTTACATTTTAATATGTTACATTTTAACATGTTGCATTTTAACATGATAAAATGTTACATTTTAACATGTTGCATTTTAACATGATAAAATGTTACATTTTAACATGTTGCATTTTAACATGATAAAATGTTACATTTTAACATGTTTCATTTTAACATGATAAAATGTTAAATTTAAAAATGTTACATTTTTACATGTTTCATTTAAACATTATAAAATGTTACATTTTAACATTTTTCATTTTAACATCATAAAAAGTTACATTTTAACATGTTAAATTTTAATATGTCACATTTAAACATGTTGCATTTTAACATGATAAAATGTTACATTTTAACATGTTGTATTTTAACATGATAAAATGTAACATTTTAACATGTTGCATTTTAACATGTTGCATTTTAACATAATAAAATGTTACATTTTACATGTTTCATTTTAACATCATAAAATGTTACATTTTAACATGTTACATTTTAATATGTCACATTTAAACATGTTGCATTTTAACATGATAAAATGTTACATTTTAACATGTTTTATTTTAACATGATAAAATGTTACATTTTAACATGTTTCATTTTAACATCATAAAATGTTACATTTTAACATGTTTCATTTTAACATGATAAAATGTTACATTTTTACATGTTTCATTTTAACATGATAAAATGTTACATTTTTACATGTTTCATTTTAACATGATAAAATCTTACATTTTAACATGTTTCATTTTAACATGTTTCATTTTAACATGATAAAATGTTACATTTTAACATGTTGCATTTTAACATGATAAAATGTTACATTTTAACATGTTGCATTTTAACATGATAAAATGTTACATTTTAACATGTTTCATTTTAACATGATAAAATGTTACATTTTAACATGTTTCATTTTAAAATGTTACATTTTAAAATGTTACATTTTAACATGTTACATTTTAATATGTTACATTTTAACATGTTGCATTTTAACATGATAAAATGTTACTTTTTAACATGTTGCATTTTAACATGTTGCATTTTAACATGATAAAATGTTACATTTTAACATGTTACATTTTAATATGTTACATTTTAACATGTTGCATTTTAACATGATAAAATGTTACATTTTAACATGTTTCATTTTAACATGATAAAATGTTACATTTTAACATGTTTCATTTAAAAATGTTACAATTTAAAATGTTACATTTTAACATGTTACATTTTAATATGTTACATTTTAACATGCTGCATTTTAACATGATAAAATGTTACATTTTAACATGTTGCATTTTAACATGATAAATGTTACATTTTAACATGTTTCATTTTAACATGATATAATGTTACATTTTAACATGTTTCATTTTAACATGATAAAATGTTACATTTTAACATGTTTCATTTTAACATGATAAAATGTTACATTTTAACATGTTTCATTTTAACACGATAAAATGTTACATTTTAACATGTTTCATTTTAACATGATAAAATGTTACATTTTAACATGTTTAATTTTAAAATGTTACATTTTAAAATGTAACATTTTAACATGTTACATTTTAATATGTTACATTTTAACATGTTTCATTTTAACATAATAAAATGTTACATTTTAACATGTTGCATTTTAACATGATAAAATGTTACATTTTAACATGTTGCATTTTAACATGATAAAATGTTACATTTTAACATGTTGCATTTTAACATGATAAAATGTTACATTTTAACATGTTGCATTTAACATGATAAAATGTTACATTTTAACATGTTGCATTTAACATGATAAAATGTTACATTTTAACATGTTGCATTTTAACATGATAAAATGTTACATTTTAACATGTTTCATTTTAACATGATATAATGTTACATTTTAACATTTTTCATTTTAACATGATAAAATGTTACATTTTAACATGTTTCATTTTAACATGATAAAATGTTACATTTTAACATGTTTCATTTTAACATGATAAAATGTTACATTTTAACATGTTTCATTTTAAATTGTTACATTTTAAAATGTAACATTTTAACATGTTGCATTTTAATATGTTACATTTTAACATGTTTCATTTTAACATGATAAAATGTTACATTTTAACGTTTCATTTTAACATGATAAAATGTTACATTTTAACATGTTGCATTTTAACATGATAAAATGTTACATTTTAACATGTTTCATTTTAACATGATAAAATGTTACATTTTAACGTTTCATTTTTACATGATAAAATGTTACATTTTAACATGATAAAATGTTACATTTTAACATGTTTCATTTTAACATGATAAAATGTTACATATTAACATGTTGCATTTTAACATGATAAAATGTTACATTTTAACATGTTTCATTTTAACATGTTGCATTTTAACATGATAAAATGTTACATTTTAACATGTTGCATTTTAACATGATAAAATGTTACATTTTAACATGTTGCATTTTAACATGATAAAATGTTACATTTTAACATGTTGCATTTTAACATGATAAAATGTTACATTTTAAAATGTTACATTTTAAATTGTTACATTTTAAAATGTTACATTTTAAATTGTAACATTTTAAAATGTTACATTTTAAATTGTAACATTTTAAAATGTTACATTTTAACATGTTACATTTTAACATGTTACATTTTAATACGTTACATTTTAACATGTTGCATTTTAACATGATAAAATGTTACATTTTAACATGTTGCATTTTAACATGATAAAATGTTACATTTTAACATGTTGCATTTTAACATGATAAAATGTTACATTTTAACATGTTGCATTTTAACATGATAAAATGTTACATTTTAAAATGTTACATTTTAAATTGTTACATTTTAAAATGTTACATTTTAAATTGTAACATTTTAAAATGTTACATTTTAAATTGTAACATTTTAAAATGTTACATTTTAACATGTTACATTTTAACATGTTACATTTTAATACGTTACATTTTAACATGTTGCATTTTAACATGATAAAATGTTACATTTTAACATGTTTCATTTTAACACGATAAAATGTTACATTTTAACATGTTTCATTTTAACATGATAAAATGTTACATTTTAACATGTTTAATTTTAAAATGTTACATTTTAAAATGTAACATTTTAACATGTTACATTTTAATATGTTACATTTTAACATGTTTCATTTTAACATAATAAAATGTTACATTTTAACATGTTGCATTTTAACATGATAAAATGTTACATTTTAACATGTTGCATTTTAACATGATAAAATGTTACATTTTAACATGTTGCATTTTAACATGATAAAATGTTACATTTTAACATGTTGCATTTAACATGATAAAATGTTACATTTTAACATGTTGCATTTAACATGATAAAATGTTACATTTTAACATGTTGCATTTTAACATGATAAAATGTTACATTTTAACATGTTTCATTTTAACATGATATAATGTTACATTTTAACATTTTTCATTTTAACATGATAAAATGTTACATTTTAACATGTTTCATTTTAACATGATAAAATGTTACATTTTAACATGTTTCATTTTAACATGATAAAATGTTACATTTTAACATGTTTCATTTTAAATTGTTACATTTTAAAATGTAACATTTTAACATGTTGCATTTTAATATGTTACATTTTAACATGTTTCATTTTAACATGATAAAATGTTACATTTTAACGTTTCATTTTAACATGATAAAATGTTACATTTTAACATGTTGCATTTTAACATGATAAAATGTTACATTTTAACATGTTTCATTTTAACATGATAAAATGTTACATTTTAACGTTTCATTTTTACATGATAAAATGTTACATTTTAACATGATAAAATGTTACATTTTAACATGTTTCATTTTAACATGATAAAATGTTACATATTAACATGTTGCATTTTAACATGATAAAATGTTACATTTTAACATGTTTCATTTTAACATGTTGCATTTTAACATGATAAAATGTTACATTTTAACATGTTGCATTTTAACATGATAAAATGTTACATTTTAACATGTTGCATTTTAACATGATAAAATGTTACATTTTAACATGTTGCATTTTAACATGATAAAATGTTACATTTTAAAATGTTACATTTTAAATTGTTACATTTTAAAATGTTACATTTTAAATTGTAACATTTTAAAATGTTACATTTTAAATTGTAACATTTTAAAATGTTACATTTTAACATGTTACATTTTAACATGTTACATTTTAATACGTTACATTTTAACATGTTGCATTTTAACATGATAAAATGTTACATTTTAACATGTTGCATTTTAACATGATAAAATGCTACATTTTAACATGTTTCATTTTAACATGATAAAATGTTACATTTTAACATGTTTCATTTTAACATGATAAAATGTTACATTTTAACATGTTGCATTTTAACATGATAAAATGTTACATTTTTACATGTTGCATTTTAACATGATAAAAATGTTACATTTTAACATGTTGCATTTTAACATGATAAAATGTTACATTTTAAAATGTTACATTTGAACATGTTACATTTTAATATGTTACATTTTAACATTTTGCATTTTAACATGATAAAATGTTACATTTTAACATGATAAAATGTTACATTTTAACATGTTACATTTTAATATGTTACATTTTAACATGTTGCATTTTAACATGATAAAATGTTACATTTTAACATGTTACATTTTAATATGTTACATTTTAACATGTTGCATTTTAACATGATAAAATGTTACATTTTAACATGTTACATTTTAATATGTTACATTTTAACATGTTGCATTTTAACATGATAAAATGTTACATTTTAACATGTTTCATTTTAACATGATAAAATGTTACATTTTAACATGTTTCATTTAAAAATGTTACAATTTAAAATGTTACATTTTAACATGTTACATTTTAATATGTTACATTTTAACATGCTGCATTTTAACATGATAAAATGTTACATTTTTACATGTTGCATTTTAACATGATAAAAATGTTACATTTTAACATGTTGCATTTTAACATGATAAAATGTTACATTTTAAAATGTTACATTTGAACATGTTACATTTTAATATGTTACATTTTAACATGTTGCATTTTAACATGATAAAATGTTACATTTTAACATGTTTCATTTTAACACGATAAAATGTTACATTTTAACATGTTTAATTTTAAAATGTTACATTTTAAAATGTAACATTTTAACATGTTACATTTTAATATGTTACATTTTAACATGTTTCATTTTAACATAATAAAATGTTACATTTTAACATGTTGCATTTTAACATGATAAAATGTTACATTTTAACATGTTGCATTTTAACATGATAAAATGTTACATTTTAACATGTTTAATTTTAAAATGTTACATTTTAAAATGTAACATTTTAACATGTTACATTTTAATATGTTACATTTTAACATGTTTCATTTTAACATAATAAAATGTTACATTTTAACATGTTGCATTTTAACATGATAAAATGTTACATTTTAACATGTTGCATTTTAACATGATAAAATGTTACATTTTAACATGTTGCATTTTAACATGATAAAATGTTACATTTTAACATGTTGCATTTAACATGATAAAATGTTACATTTTAACATGTTGCATTTAACATGATAAAATGTTACATTTTAACATGTTGCATTTTAACATGATAAAATGTTACATTTTAACATGTTTCATTTTAACATGATATAATGTTACATTTTAACATTTTTCATTTTAACATGATAAAATGTTACATTTTAACATGTTTCATTTTAACATGATAAAATGTTACATTTTAACATGTTTCATTTTAACATGATAAAATGTTACATTTTAACATGTTTCATTTTAAATTGTTACATTTTAAAATGTAACATTTTAACATGTTGCATTTTAATATGTTACATTTTAACATGTTTCATTTTAACATGATAAAATGTTACATTTTAACGTTTCATTTTAACATGATAAAATGTTACATTTTAACATGTTGCATTTTAACATGATAAAATGTTACATTTTAACATGTTTCATTTTAACATGATAAAATGTTACATTTTAACGTTTCATTTTTACATGATAAAATGTTACATTTTAACATGATAAAATGTTACATTTTAACATGTTTCATTTTAACATGATAAAATGTTACATATTAACATGTTGCATTTTAACATGATAAAATGTTACATTTTAACATGTTTCATTTTAACATGTTGCATTTTAACATGATAAAATGTTACATTTTAACATGCTGCATTTTAACATGATAAAATGTTACATTTTAACATGTTGCATTTTAACATGATAAAATGTTACATTTTAACATGTTGCATTTTAACATGATAAAATGTTACATTTTAAAATGTTACATTTTAAATTGTTACATTTTAAAATGTTACATTTTAAATTGTAACATTTTAAAATGTTACATTTTAAATTGTAACATTTTAAAATGTTACATTTTAAATTGTAACATTTTAAAATGTTACATTTTAACATGTTACATTTTAATACGTTACATTTTAACATGTTGCATTTTAACATGATAAAATGTTACATTTTAACATGTTGCATTTTAACATGATAAAATGCTACATTTTAACATGTTTCATTTTAACATGATAAAATGTTACATTTTAACATGTTTCATTTTAACATGATAAAATGTTACATTTTAACATGTTGCATTTTAACATGATAAAATGTTACATTTTTACATGTTGCATTTTAACATGATAAAAATGTTACATTTTAACATGTTGCATTTTAACATGATAAAATGTTACATTTTAAAATGTTACATTTGAACATGTTACATTTTAATATGTTACATTTTAACATTTTGCATTTTAACATGATAAAATGTTACATTTTAACATGTTGCATTTTAACATGATAAAATGTTACATTTTAACATGTTACATTTTAATATGTTACATTTTAACATGTTGCATTTTAACATGATAAAATGTTACATTTTAACATGTTACATTTTAATATGTTACATTTTAACATGTTGCATTTTAACATGATAAAATGTTACATTTTAACATGTTTCATTTTAACATGATAAAATGTTACATTTTAACATGTTTCATTTAAAAATGTTACAATTTAAAATGTTACATTTTAACATGTTACATTTTAATATGTTACATTTTAACATGCTGCATTTTAACATGATAAAATGTTACATTTTAACATGTTGCATTTTAACATGATAAATGTTACATTTTAACATGTTTCATTTTAACATGATATAATGTTACATTTTAACATGTTTCATTTTAACATGATAAAATGTTACATTTTAACATGTTTCATTTTAACATGATAAAATGTTACATTTTAACATGTTTCATTTTAACACGATAAAATGTTACATTTTAACATGTTTCATTTTAACATGATAAAATGTTACATTTTAACATGTTTCATTTTAACATGATAAAATGTTACATTTTAACATGTTGCATTTTAACATGATAAAATGTTACATTTTAACATGTTTAATTTTAAAATGTTACATTTTAAAATGTAACATTTTAACATGTTACATTTTAATATGTTACATTTTAACATGTTTCATTTTAACATAATAAAATGTTACATTTTAACATGTTGCATTTTAACATGATAAAATGTTACATTTTAACATGTTGCATTTTAACATGATAAAATGTTACATTTTAACATGTTGCATTTTAACATGATAAAATGTTACATTTTAACATGTTGCATTTAACATGATAAAATGTTACATTTTAACATGTTGCATTTAACATGATAAAATGTTACATTTTAACATGTTGCATTTTAACATGATAAAATGTTACATTTTAACATGTTTCATTTTAACATGATATAATGTTACATTTTAACATTTTTCATTTTAACATGATAAAATGTTACATTTTAACATGTTTCATTTTAACATGATAAAATGTTACATTTTAACATGTTTCATTTTAACATGATAAAATGTTACATTTTAACATGTGTCATTTTAAATTGTTACATTTTAAAATGTAACATTTTAACATGTTGCATTTTAATATGTTACATTTTAACATGTTTCATTTTAACATGATAAAATGTTACATTTTAACGTTTCATTTTAACATGATAAAATGTTACATTTTAACATGTTGCATTTTAACATGATAAAATGTTACATTTTAACATGTTTCATTTTAACATGATAAAATGTTACATTTTAACGTTTCATTTTTACATGATAAAATGTTACATTTTAACATGATAAAATGTTACATTTTAACATGTTTCATTTTAACATGATAAAATGTTACATATTAACATGTTGCATTTTAACATGATAAAATGTTACATTTTAAAATGTTTCATTTTAACATGATAAAATGTTACATTTAAAAATGTTACATTTTTACATGTTTCATTTAAACATGATATAATGTTACATTTTAACATTTTTCATTTTAACATGATAAAATGTTACATTTTAACATGTTGCATTTTAACATGATAAAATGTTACATTTTAACATGTTGCATTTTAACATGATAAAATGTTACATTTTAACATGTTGCATTTTAACATGATAAAATGTTACATTTTAACATGTTGCATTTTAACATGATAAAATGTTACATTTTAACATGTTTCATTTTAACATGATATAATGTTACATTTTAACATGTTTCATTTTAACATGATAAAATGTTACATTTTAACATGTTTCATTTTAACATGATAAAATGTTACATTTTAATGTTTCATTTTAACATGATAAAATGTTACATTTTAACATGTTGCATTTTAACATGATAAAATGTTACATTTTAACATGTTTCATTTTAAAGGGGAGCTGTCTGGGTCCCATTTTATTCACCTTGTACACTGCAGACATATCCAATTGCGTGCACTTCTGCAACGTGCACGCCTATGCAGATGACTGTCAGATGCATTTATCCTATGATGTCAATTCAGTTGACCAAGCTGTTGCGAGGATGAACTTGGATTTGGCGAATGTCAGTGAGTGGTCCATGAATCATGGTCTCAAGTTAAACCGAGAGAAATGCACTGTTCTTCATATTGCTCCACCCAACTATGTTCAATTGATCATTGATGGAGACGTGCAGATAAAACTTGATGACGTGGAGTTGAAGGTGAGCCACACTGCCAGGACTTTGGGCGTAATACTGGACAGTGGTCTTACCTTCTCTGATCATATCACCCATGTTTCCCAGCTGGCGTTGGGTAGATTGCGGGGTCTGTACAAATGCCGAACCATCCTACCTGAGTCAGCCAAGATTCAGTTGATTCAATCAATTGTCTTGTCAGTGCTATACTACTGTTTTCCTGCATATGGCAACAGCATCACGAATGAGGGCATGGAAAGGATTCAAAAACTTCAGAACACCGCAGTAAGATTTATATATGGTCTGCGGAAACGCGATCATATATCTGAATTTGAAAAAACTGCCGGTCTTTTGCCCTCAGCAGCCGTATGCAGGATGCAAACCTGCACTCTGGTTCATCGGGTACTGGTCAAAAAAGAACCAGCTTACCTGATGGAAAGACTGGTCTCCCGCGATCGTGTGTCTCGGTGCAATACTCGACAGGAAAAGCTGTTTCACTTCCCGAGAGTGAGGCTGGAGATTGGCAGGAGAGGCTTTTCATACTTTGGGCCAAAGTTGTATAATGACCTCCCCTGTGATCTTAAGTTGCTGGGTGTTCCAGCTTTTAGAAATAAGCTAAAAGAAATGTATAGAAAGGACCTCAAATTTTGTAAATAGATTATGTATTTTTGTTATTAGTTTTATTTAGTATTAGTAATTAAATTGACAAGAGTTATCCTGTAAAGCAGTATGTACTGAGGAACGCTTGCTAAATAAAGGCATTTTTATTTATTTATTTATTTATTTAAAATGTTACATTTTAACATGTTTCATTTTAACATGATAAAATGTTACATATTAACATGTTGCATTTTAACATGATAAAATGTTACATTTTAACATGTTTCATTTTAACATGTTGCATTTTAACATGATAAAATGTTACATTTTAACATGTTGCATTTTAACATGATAAAATGTTACATTTTAACATGTTGCATTTTAACATGATAAAATGTTACATTTTAACATGTTGCATTTTAACATGATAAAATGTTACATTTTAAAATGTTACATTTTAAATTGTTACATTTTAAAATGTTACATTTTAAATTGTAACATTTTAAAATGTTACATTTTAAATTGTAACATTTTAAAATGTTACATTTTAACATGTTACATTTTAACATGTTACATTTTAATACGTTACATTTTAACATGTTGCATTTTAACATGATAAAATGTTACATTTTAACATGTTGCATTTTAACATGATAAAATGCTACATTTTAACATGTTTCATTTTAACATGATAAAATGTTACATTTTAACATGTTTCATTTTAACATGATAAAATGTTACATTTTAACATGTTGCATTTTAACATGATAAAATGTTACATTTTTACATGTTGCATTTTAACATGATAAAAATGTTACATTTTAACATGTTGCATTTTAACATGATAAAATGTTACATTTTAAAATGTTACATTTGAACATGTTACATTTTAATATGTTACATTTTAACATTTTGCATTTTAACATGATAAAATGTTACATTTTAACATGATAAAATGTTACATTTTAACATGTTACATTTTAATATGTTACATTTTAACATGTTGCATTTTAACATGATAAAATGTTACATTTTAACATGTTACATTTTAATATGTTACATTTTAACATGTTGCATTTTAACATGATAAAATGTTACATTTTAACATGTTACATTTTAATATGTTACATTTTAACATGTTGCATTTTAACATGATAAAATGTTACATTTTAACATGTTTCATTTTAACATGATAAAATGTTACATTTTAACATGTTTCATTTAAAAATGTTACAATTTAAAATGTTACATTTTAACATGTTACATTTTAATATGTTACATTTTAACATGCTGCATTTTAACATGATAAAATGTTACATTTTTACATGTTGCATTTTAACATGATAAAAATGTTACATTTTAACATGTTGCATTTTAACATGATAAAATGTTACATTTTAAAATGTTACATTTGAACATGTTACATTTTAATATGTTACATTTTAACATGTTGCATTTTAACATGATAAAATGTTACATTTTAACATGTTTCATTTTAACACGATAAAATGTTACATTTTAACATGTTTAATTTTAAAATGTTACATTTTAAAATGTAACATTTTAACATGTTACATTTTAATATGTTACATTTTAACATGTTTCATTTTAACATAATAAAATGTTACATTTTAACATGTTGCATATTAACATGATAAAATGTTACATTTTAACATGTTGCATTTTAACATGATAAAATGTTACATTTTAACATGTTTAATTTTAAAATGTTACATTTTAAAATGTAACATTTTAACATGTTACATTTTAATATGTTACATTTTAACATGTTTCATTTTAACATAATAAAATGTTACATTTTAACATGTTGCATTTTAACATGATAAAATGTTACATTTTAACATGTTGCATTTTAACATGATAAAATGTTACATTTTAACATGTTGCATTTTAACATGATAAAATGTTACATTTTAACATGTTGCATTTAACATGATAAAATGTTACATTTTAACATGTTGCATTTAACATGATAAAATGTTACATTTTAACATGTTGCATTTTAACATGATAAAATGTTACATTTTAACATGTTTCATTTTAACATGATATAATGTTACATTTTAACATTTTTCATTTTAACATGATAAAATGTTACATTTTAACATGTTTCATTTTAACATGATAAAATGTTACATTTTAACATGTTTCATTTTAACATGATAAAATGTTACATTTTAACATGTTTCATTTTAAATTGTTACATTTTAAAATGTAACATTTTAACATGTTGCATTTTAATATGTTACATTTTAACATGTTTCATTTTAACATGATAAAATGTTACATTTTAACGTTTCATTTTAACATGATAAAATGTTACATTTTAACATGTTGAATTTTAACATGATAAAATGTTACATTTTAACATGTTTCATTTTAACATGATAAAATGTTACATTTTAACGTTTCATTTTTACATGATAAAATGTTACATTTTAACATGATAAAATGTTACATTTTAACATGTTTCATTTTAACATGATAAAATGTTACATATTAACATGTTGCATTTTAACATGATAAAATGTTACATTTTAACATGTTTCATTTTAACATGTTGCATTTTAACATGATAAAATGTTACATTTTAACATGCTGCATTTTAACATGATAAAATGTTACATTTTAACATGTTGCATTTTAACATGATAAAATGTTACATTTTAACATGTTGCATTTTAACATGATAAAATGTTACATTTTAAAATGTTACATTTTAAATTGTTACATTTTAAAATGTTACATTTTAAATTGTAACATTTTAAAATGTTACATTTTAAATTGTAACATTTTAAAATGTTACATTTTAAATTGTAACATTTTAAAATGTTACATTTTAACATGTTACATTTTAATACGTTACATTTTAACATGTTGCATTTTAACATGATAAAATGTTACATTTTAACATGTTGCATTTTAACATGATAAAATGCTACATTTTAACATGTTTCATTTTAACATGATAAAATGTTACATTTTAACATGTTTCATTTTAACATGATAAAATGTTACATTTTAACATGTTGCATTTTAACATGATAAAATGTTACATTTTTACATGTTGCATTTTAACATGATAAAAATGTTACATTTTAACATGTTGCATTTTAACATGATAAAATGTTACATTTTAAAATGTTACATTTGAACATGTTACATTTTAATATGTTACATTTTAACATTTTGCATTTTAACATGATAAAATGTTACATTTTAACATGTTGCATTTTAACATGATAAAATGTTACATTTTAACATGTTACATTTTAATATGTTACATTTTAACATGTTGCATTTTAACATGATAAAATGTTACATTTTAACATGTTACATTTTAATATGTTACATTTTAACATGTTGCATTTTAACATGATAAAATGTTACATTTTAACATGTTTCATTTTAACATGATAAAATGTTACATTTTAACATGTTTCATTTAAAAATGTTACAATTTAAAATGTTACATTTTAACATGTTACATTTTAATATGTTACATTTTAACATGCTGCATTTTAACATGATAAAATGTTACATTTTAACATGTTGCATTTTAACATGATAAATGTTACATTTTAACATGTTTCATTTTAACATGATATAATGTTACATTTTAACATGTTTCATTTTAACATGATAAAATGTTACATTTTAACATGTTTCATTTTAACATGATAAAATGTTACATTTTAACATGTTTCATTTTAACACGATAAAATGTTACATTTTAACATGTTTCATTTTAACATGATAAAATGTTACATTTTAACATGTTTCATTTTAACATGATAAAATGTTACATTTTAACATGTTGCATTTTAACATGATAAAATGTTACATTTTAACATGTTTAATTTTAAAATGTTACATTTTAAAATGTAACATTTTAACATGTTACATTTTAATATGTTACATTTTAACATGTTTCATTTTAACATAATAAAATGTTACATTTTAACATGTTGCATTTTAACATGATAAAATGTTACATTTTAACATGTTGCATTTTAACATGATAAAATGTTACATTTTAACATGTTGCATTTTAACATGATAAAATGTTACATTTTAACATGTTGCATTTAACATGATAAAATGTTACATTTTAACATGTTGCATTTAACATGATAAAATGTTACATTTTAACATGTTGCATTTTAACATGATAAAATGTTACATTTTAACATGTTTCATTTTAACATGATATAATGTTACATTTTAACATTTTTCATTTTAACATGATAAAATGTTACATTTTAACATGTTTCATTTTAACATGATAAAATGTTACATTTTAACATGTTTCATTTTAACATGATAAAATGTTACATTTTAACATGTGTCATTTTAAATTGTTACATTTTAAAATGTAACATTTTAACATGTTGCATTTTAATATGTTACATTTTAACATGTTTCATTTTAACATGATAAAATGTTACATTTTAACGTTTCATTTTAACATGATAAAATGTTACATTTTAACATGATAAAATGTTACATTTTAACATGTTTCATTTTAACATGATAAAATGTTACATTTTAACGTTTCATTTTTACATGATAAAATGTTACATTTTAACATGATAAAATGTTACATTTTAACATGTTTCATTTTAACATGATAAAATGTTACATATTAACATGTTGCATTTTAACATGATAAAATGTTACATTTTAAAATGTTTCATTTTAACATGATAAAATGTTACATTTAAAAATGTTACATTTTTACATGTTTCATTTAAACATGATATAATGTTACATTTTAACATTTTTCATTTTAACATGATAAAATGTTACATTTTAACATGTTGCATTTTAACATGATAAAATGTTACATTTTAACATGTTGCATTTTAACATGATAAAATGTTACATTTTAACATGTTGCATTTTAACATGATAAAATGTTACATTTTAACATGTTGCATTTTAACATGATAAAATGTTACATTTTAACATGTTTCATTTTAACATGATATAATGTTACATTTTAACATGTTTCATTTTAACATGATAAAATGTTACATTTTAACATGTTTCATTTTAACATGATAAAATGTTACATTTTAATGTTTCATTTTAACATGATAAAATGTTACATTTTAACATGTTGCATTTTAACATGATAAAATGTTACATTTTAACATGTTTCATTTTAAAGGGGAGCTGTCTGGGTCCCATTTTATTCACCTTGTACACTGCAGACATATCCAATTGCGTGCACTTCTGCAACGTGCACGCCTATGCAGATGACTGTCAGATGCATTTATCCTATGATGTCAATTCAGTTGACCAAGCTGTTGCGAGGATGAACTTGGATTTGGCGAATGTCAGTGAGTGGTCCATGAATCATGGTCTCAAGTTAAACCGAGAGAAATGCACTGTTCTTCATATTGCTCCACCCAACTATGTTCAATTGATCATTGATGGAGACGTGCAGATAAAACTTGATGACGTGGAGTTGAAGGTGAGCCACACTGCCAGGACTTTGGGCGTAATACTGGACAGTGGTCTTACCTTCTCTGATCATATCACCCATGTTTCCCAGCTGGCGTTGGGTAGATTGCGGGGTCTGTACAAATGCCGAACCATCCTACCTGAGTCAGCCAAGATTCAGTTGATTCAATCAATTGTCTTGTCAGTGCTATACTACTGTTTTCCTGCATATGGCAACAGCATCACGAATGAGGGCATGGAAAGGATTCAAAAACTTCAGAACACCGCAGTAAGATTTATATATGGTCTGCGGAAACGCGATCATATATCTGAATTTGAAAAAACTGCCGGTCTTTTGCCCTCAGCAGCCGTATGCAGGATGCAAACCTGCACTCTGGTTCATCGGGTACTGGTCAAAAAAGAACCAGCTTACCTGATGGAAAGACTGGTCTCCCGCGATCGTGTGTCTCGGTGCAATACTCGACAGGAAAAGCTGTTTCACTTCCCGAGAGTGAGGCTGGAGATTGGCAGGAGAGGCTTTTCATACTTTGGGCCAAAGTTGTATAATGACCTCCCCTGTGATCTTAAGTTGCTGGGTGTTCCAGCTTTTAGAAATAAGCTAAAAGAAATGTATAGAAAGGACCTCAAATTTTGTAAATAGATTATGTATTTTTGTTATTAGTTTTATTTAGTATTAGTAATTAAATTGACAAGAGTTATCCTGTAAAGCAGTATGTACTGAGGAACGCTTGCTAAATAAAGGCATTTTTATTTATTTATTTATTTATTTAAAATGTTACATTTTAAAAAGTTACATTTAAAAATGTTAAATTTTAAAATGTTACATTTTAACATGTTACATTTTAATACGTTACATTTTAACATGTTGCATTTTAACATGATAAAATGTTACATTTTAACATGTTGCATTTTAACATGATAAAATGTTACATTTTAAAATGTTAAATTTTAAAATGTTACATTTTAAAATGTTACATTTGAACATGTTACATTTTAATATGTTACATTTTATCATGTTGCATTTTAACATGATAAAATGTTACATTTTAACATGTTGCATTTTAACATGATAAAATGTTACATTTTAACATGTTTCATTTTAACATGATAAAATGTTACATTTTAACATGTTTCATTTTAACATGATAAAATGTTACATTTTAACATGTTTCATTTTAACATGATAAAATGTTACATTTTAACATGTTGCATTTTAACATGATAAAATGTTACATTTTAACATGTTGCATTTTAACATGATAAAATGTTATATTTTTACATGTTGCATTTTAACATGATAAAAATGTTACATTTTAACATGTTGCATTTTAACATGATAAAATGTTACATTTTAAAATGTTACATTTGAACATGTTACATTTTAATATGTTACATTTTAACATTTTGCATTTTAACATGATAAAATGTTACATTTTAACATGTTGCATTTTAACATGATAAAATGTTACATTTTAACATGTTTCATTTTAACATGATAATATGTTACATTTTAACATGTTTCATTTTAAAATGTTACATTTTAACATGTTACATTTTAATATGTTACATTTTAACATTTTGCATTTTAACATGATAAAATGTTACATTTTAACATGTTGCATTTCAACATGATAAAATGTTACATTTAAACTTTAAATTTAAAAATGTTACATTTTTACATGTTTCATTTAAACATGATAAAATGTTACATTTTAACATTTTTCATTTTAACATCATAAAATGTTACATTTTAACATGTTTCATTTTAACATGATAAAATCTTACATGTTAACATGTTTCATTTTAACATGATAAAATGTTACATTTTAACATGTTGCATTTTAACATGATAAAATGTTACATTTTAACATGTTTCATTTTAAAATGTTACATTTTAAAATGTTACATTTTAACATGTTGCATTTTAACATGATAAAATGTTACATTTTAACATGTTGCATTTTAACATAGTAAAATGTTACATTTTAACATGTTGCATTTTAACATGATAAAATGTTACATTTTAACATATTGCGATTTAACATGATAAAATGTTACATTTTAAAATGTTACATTTGAACATGTTACATTTTAATATGTTACATTTTAACATGATAAAATGTTACATTTTAACATGTTTCATTTAAAAATGTTACATTAAAAAATGTTACATATTAACATGTTACATTTTAATATGTTACATTTTAACATGTTGCATTTTAACATGATAAAATGTTACATTTTAACATGTTGCATTTTAACATGATAAAATGTTACATTTTAACATGTTGCATTTTAACATGATAAAATGTTACATTTTAACATGTTTCATTTTAAAATGTTACATTTTAAAATGTTACATTTTAACATGTTGCATTTTAACATGATAAAATGTTACATTTTAACATGTTGCATTTTAACATGATAAAATGTTACATTTTAACATGTTGCATTTTAACATGATAAAATGTTACATTTTAACATGTTTCATTTTAACATGATAAAATGTTACATTTTAACATGTTTCATTTAAAAATGTTACATTTTAAAATGTTACATTTTAACATGTTACATTTTAATATGTTACATTTTAACATGTTGCATTTTAACATAGTAAAATGTTACATTTTAACATGTTGCATTTTAACATGATAAAATGTTACATTTTAACATATTGCGATTTAACATGATAAAATGTTACATTTTAAAATGTTACATTTGAACATGTTACATTTTAATATGTTACATTTTAACATGATAAAATGTTACATTTTAACATGTTTCATTTAAAAATGTTACATTAAAAAATGTTACATTTTAACATGTTACATTTTAATATGTTACATTTTAACATGTTGCATTTTAACATGATAAAATGTTACATTTTAACATGTTGCATTTTAACATGATAAAATGTTACATTTTAACATGTTGCATTTTAACATGATAAAATGTTACATTTTAACATGTTTCATTTTAACATGATAAAATGTTAAATTTAAAAATGTTACATTTTTACATGTTTCATTTAAACATTATAAAATGTTACATTTTAACATTTTTCATTTTAACATCATAAAAAGTTACATTTTAACATGTTAAATTTTAATATGTCACATTTAAACATGTTGCATTTTAACATGATAAAATGTTACATTTTAACATGTTGTATTTTAACATGATAAAATGTAACATTTTAACATGTTGCATTTTAACATGTTGCATTTTAACATAATAAAATGTTACATTTTACATGTTTCATTTTAACATCATAAAATGTTACATTTTAACATGTTACATTTTAATATGTCACATTTAAACATGTTGCATTTTAACATGATAAAATGTTACATTTTAACATGTTTTATTTTAACATGATAAAATGTTACATTTTAACATGTTTCATTTTAACATCATAAAATGTTACATTTTAACATGTTTCATTTTAACATGATAAAATGTTACATTTTTACATGTTTCATTTTAACATGATAAAATGTTACATTTTTACATGTTTCATTTTAACATGATAAAATCTTACATTTTAACATGTTTCATTTTAACATGTTTCATTTTAACATGATAAAATGTTACATTTTAACATGTTGCATTTTAACATGATAAAATGTTACATTTTAACATGTTGCATTTTAACATGATAAAATGTTACATTTTAACATGTTTCATTTTAACATGATAAAATGTTACATTTTAACATGTTTCATTTTAAAATGTTACATTTTAAAATGTTACATTTTAACATGTTACATTTTAATATGTTACATTTTAACATGTTGCATTTTAACATGATAAAATGTTACTTTTTAACATGTTGCATTTTAACATGTTGCATTTTAACATGATAAAATGTTACATTTTAACATGTTGCATTTTTACATGATAAAATGTTACATTTTAACATGTTGCATTTTAACATGATAAAATGTTACATTTTAACATGTTGCATTTTAACATGATAAAATGTTACATTTTAACATGTTTCATTTTAACATGATAAAATGTAACATTTTAACATGTTTCATTTTAACATGATAAAATGTTACATTTTAACATGTTGCATTTTAACATGATAAAATGTTACATTTTAACATGTTGCATTTTAACATGATAAAATGTTATATTTTTACATGTTGCATTTTAACATGATAAAAATGTTACATTTTAACATGTTGCATTTTAACATGATAAAATGTTACATTTTAAAATGTTACATTTGAACATGTTACATTTTAATATGTTACATTTTAACATTTTGCATTTTAACATGATAAAATGTTACATTTTAACATGTTTCATTTTAACATGATAAAATGTTACATTTTAACATGTTTCATTTAAAAATGTTACAATTTAAAATGTTACATTTTAACATGTTACATTTTAATATGTTACATTTTAACATGTTGCATTTTAACATGATAAAATGTTACATTTTAACATGTTTCATTTTAACATGATATAATGTTACATTTTAACATGTTTCATTTTAACATGATAAAATATTACACTTTAACATGTTGCATTTTAACATGATAAAATGTTACATTTTAACATGTTTCATTTTAAAATGTTACATTTTAAAATGTTACATTTAAAAATGTTAAATTTTAAAATGTTACATTTTAACATGTTACATTTTAATACGTTACATTTTAACATGTTGCATTTTAACATGATAAAATGTTACATTTTAACATGTTGCATTTTAATATGTTACATTTTATCATGTTGCATTTTAACATGATAAAATGTTACATTTTAACATGTTGCATTTTGATAAAATGTTACATTTTAACATGTTTCATTTTAACATGATAAAATGTTACATTTTAACATGTTTCATTTTAACATGATAAAATGTTACATTTTAACATGTTGCATTTTAACATGATAAAATGTTACATTTTAACATGTTGCATTTTAACATGATAAAATGTTACATTTTTACATGTTGCATTTTAACATGATAAAAATGTTACATTTTAACATGTTGCATTTTAACATGATAAAATGTTACATTTTAAAATGTTACATTTGAACATGTTACATTTTAATATGTTACATTTTAACATTTTGCATTTTAACATGATAAAATGTTACATTTTAACATGTTGCATTTTAACATGATAAAATGTTACATTTTAACATGTTTCATTTTAACATGATAATATGTTACATTTTAACATGTTTCATTTTAAAATGTTACATTTTAACATGTTACATTTTAATATGTTACATTTTAACATGTTTCATTTAAAAATGTTACAATTTAAAATGTTACATTTTAACATGTTGCATTTTAACATGATAAAATGTTACATTTTAACATGTTGCATTTTAACATGATAAAATGTTACATTTTAACATGTTTCATTTTAACATGATAAAATGTTACATTTTAACATGTTTCATTTTAACATGATAAAATGTTACATTTTAACGTTTCATTTTAACATGATAAAATGTTACATTTTAACATGTTTCATTTTAACATGTTACATTTTAACATGTTGCATTTTAACATGATAAAATGTTACATTTTAACATGTTGCATTTTAACATGATAAAATGTTACATTTTAACATGTTTCATTTTAACATGATAAAATGTTACATTTTAACATGTTGCATTTTAACATGATAAAATGTTACAATTTAACATGTTTCATTTTAACATGATAAAATGTTACATTTTAACATGTTTCATTTTAACATGATAAAATGTTACATTTTAACATGTTTCATTTTAACATGATAAATATTACATTTTAACATGTTTCATTTTAACATGATAAAATGTTACATTTTAACATGTTTCATTTTAACATGATAAAATGTTACATTTTAACATGTTTCATTTTAACATGATAAAATCTTACATTTTAACATGTTTCATTTTAACATGATAAAATGTTACTTTTTAACAAGTTGCATTTTAACATGATAAAATGTTACATTTTAACATGTTGCATTTTAACATGATAAAATGTTACATTTTAACTTGTTTCATTTTAACATGATAAAATGTTACATTTTAACATGTTTCATTTAAAGATGTTACATTAAAAAATGTTACATTTTAACATGTTATATTTTAATATGTTACATTTTAACATGTTGCATTTTAACAAGATAAAATGTTACATTTTAACATGTTGCATTTTAACATGATAAAATGTTACATTTTAACATGTTGCATTTTAACATGATAAAATGTTACATTTTAACATGTTGCATTTTAACATGATAAAATGTTACATTTTAACATGTTTCATTTTTACATGATAAAATGTTAAATTTAAAAATGTTACATTTTTACATGTTTCATTTAAACATGATAAAATGTTACATTTTAACATTTTTCATTTTAACATCATAAAATGTTACATTTTAACATGTTTCATTTTAACATGATAAAATCTTACATGTTAACATGTTTCATTTTAACATGATAAAATGTTACATTTTAACATGTTGCATTTTAACATGATAAAATGTTACATTTTAACATGTTTCATTTTAAAATGTTACATTTTAAAATGTTACATTTTAACATGTTGCATTTTAACATGATAAAATGTTACATTTTAACATGTTGCATTTTAACATGGTAAAATGTTACATTTTAACATGTTGCATTTTAACATGATAAAATGTTACATTTTAACATATTGCGATTTAACATGATAAAATGTTACATTTTAACATATTGCGATTTAACATGATAAAATGTTACATTTTAAAATGTTACATTTGAACATGTTACATTTTAATATGTTACATTTTAACATGATAAAATGTTACATTTTAACATGTTTCATTTAAAAATGTTACATTAAAAAATGTTACATTTTAACATGTTACATTTTAATATGTTACATTTTAACATGTTGCATTTTAACATGTTGCATTTTAACATGATAAAATGTTACATTTTAACATGTTGCATTTTAACATGATAAAATGTTACATTTTAACATGTTTCATTTTAAAATGTTACATTTTAAAATGTTACATTTTAACATGTTGCATTTTAACATGATAAAATGTTACATTTTAACATGTTGCATTTTAACATGATAAAATGTTACATTTTAACATGTTGCATTTTAACATGATAAAATGTTACATTTTAACATGTTGCATTTTAACATGATAAAATGTTACATTTTAACATGTTTCATTTTAACATGATAAAATGTTACATTTTAACATGTTGCATTTTAACATGATAAAATGTTACATTTTTACATGTTGCATTTTAACATGATAAAAATGTTACATTTTAACATGTTGCATTTTAACATGATAAAATGTTACATTTTAAAATGTTACATTTGAACATGTTACATTTTAATATGTTACATTTTAACATTTTGCATTTTAACATGATAAAATGTTACATTTTAACATGTTGCATTTTAACATGATAAAATGTTACATTTTAACATGTTTCATTTTAACATGATAATATGTTATATTTTTACATGTTGCATTTTAACATGATAAAAATGTTACATTTTAACATGTTGCATTTTAACATGATAAAATGTTACATTTTAAAATGTTACATTTGAACATGTTACATTTTAATATGTTACATTTTAACATTTTGCATTTTAACATGATAAAATGTTACATTTTAACATGTTTCATTTTAACATGATAAAATGTTACATTTTAACATGTTTCATTTAAAAATGTTACAATTTAAAATGTTACATTTTAACATGTTACATTTTAATATGTTACATTTTAACATGTTGCATTTTAACATGATAAAATGTTACATTTTAACATGTTTCATTTTAACATGATATAATGTTACATTTTAACATGTTTCATTTTAACATGATAAAATGTTACATTTTAACATGTTTCATTTTAACGTGATAAAATGTTACATTTTAATGTTTCATTTTAACATGATAAAATGTTACATTTTAACATGTTTCATTTTAACATGATAAAATGTTACATTTTAACATGTTGCATTTTAACATGATAAAATGTTACATTTTAACATGTTGCATTTTAACATGATAAAATGTTACATTTTTACATGTTGCATTTTAACATGATAAAAATGTTACATTTTAACATGTTGCATTTTAACATGATAAAATGTTACATTTTAAAATGTTACATTTGAACATGTTACATTTTAATATGTTACATTTTAACATTTTGCATTTTAACATGATAAAATGTTACATTTTAACATGTTGCATTTTAACATGATAAAATGTTACATTTTAACATGTTTCATTTTAACGTGATAAAATGTTACATTTTAATGTTTCATTTTAACATGATAAAATATTACACTTTAACATGTTGCATTTTAACATGATAAAATGTTACATTTTAACATGTTTCATTTTAAAATGTTACATTTTAAAATGTTACATTTAAAAATGTTAAATTTTAAAATGTTACATTTTAACATGTTACATTTTAATACGTTACATTTTAACATGTTGCATTTTAACATGATAAAATGTTACATTTTAACATGTTGCATTTTAATATGTTACATTTTATCATGTTGCATTTTAACATGATAAAATGTTACATTTTAACATGTTGCATTTTGATAAAATGTTACATTTTAACATGTTTCATTTTAACATGATAAAATGTTACATTTTAACATGTTTCATTTTAACATGATAAAATGTTACATTTTAACATGTTGCATTTTAACATGATAAAATGTTACATTTTAACATGTTGCATTTTAACATGATAAAATGTTACATTTTTACATGTTGCATTTTAACATGATAAAAATGTTACATTTTAACATGTTGCATTTTAACATGATAAAATGTTACATTTTAAAATGTTACATTTGAACATGTTACATTTTAATATGTTACATTTTAACATTTTGCATTTTAACATGATAAAATGTTACATTTTAACATGTTGCATTTTAACATGATAAAATGTTACATTTTAACATGTTTCATTTTAACATGATAATATGTTACATTTTAACATGTTTCATTTTAAAATGTTACATTTTAACATGTTACATTTTAATATGTTACATTTTAACATGTTTCATTTAAAAATGTTACAATTTAAAATGTTACATTTTAACATGTTGCATTTTAACATGATAAAATGTTACATTTTAACATGTTGCATTTTAACATGATAAAATGTTACATTTTAACATGTTTCATTTTAACATGATAAAATGTTACATTTTAACATGTTTCATTTTAACATGATAAAATGTTACATTTTAACGTTTCATTTTAACATGATAAAATGTTACATTTTAACATGTTTCATTTTAACATGTTACATTTTAACATGTTGCATTTTAACATGATAAAATGTTACATTTTAACATGTTGCATTTTAACATGATAAAATGTTACATTTTAACATGTTTCATTTTAACATGATAAAATGTTACATTTTAACATGTTGCATTTTAACATGATAAAATGTTACAATTTAACATGTTTCATTTTAACATGATAAAATGTTACATTTTAACATGTTTCATTTTAACATGATAAAATGTTACATTTTAACATGTTTCATTTTAACATGATAAATATTACATTTTAACATGTTTCATTTTAACATGATAAAATGTTACATTTTAACATGTTTCATTTTAACATGATAAAATGTTACATTTTAACATGTTTCATTTTAACATGATAAAATCTTACATTTTAACATGTTTCATTTTAACATGATAAAATGTTACTTTTTAACAAGTTGCATTTTAACATGATAAAATGTTACATTTTAACATGTTGCATTTTAACATGATAAAATGTTACATTTTAACTTGTTTCATTTTAACATGATAAAATGTTACATTTTAACATGTTTCATTTAAAGATGTTACATTAAAAAATGTTACATTTTAACATGTTATATTTTAATATGTTACATTTTAACATGTTGCATTTTAACAAGATAAAATGTTACATTTTAACATGTTGCATTTTAACATGATAAAATGTTACATTTTAACATGTTGCATTTTAACATGATAAAATGTTACATTTTAACATGTTGCATTTTAACATGATAAAATGTTACATTTTAACATGTTTCATTTTTACATGATAAAATGTTAAATTTAAAAATGTTACATTTTTACATGTTTCATTTAAACATGATAAAATGTTACATTTTAACATTTTTCATTTTAACATCATAAAATGTTACATTTTAACATGTTTCATTTTAACATGATAAAATCTTACATGTTAACATGTTTCATTTTAACATGATAAAATGTTACATTTTAACATGTTGCATTTTAACATGATAAAATGTTACATTTTAACATGTTTCATTTTAAAATGTTACATTTTAAAATGTTACATTTTAACATGTTGCATTTTAACATGATAAAATGTTACATTTTAACATGTTGCATTTTAACATGGTAAAATGTTACATTTTAACATGTTGCATTTTAACATGATAAAATGTTACATTTTAACATATTGCGATTTAACATGATAAAATGTTACATTTTAACATATTGCGATTTAACATGATAAAATGTTACATTTTAAAATGTTACATTTGAACATGTTACATTTTAATATGTTACATTTTAACATGATAAAATGTTACATTTTAACATGTTTCATTTAAAAATGTTACATTAAAAAATGTTACATTTTAACATGTTACATTTTAATATGTTACATTTTAACATGTTGCATTTTAACATGTTGCATTTTAACATGATAAAATGTTACATTTTAACATGTTGCATTTTAACATGATAAAATGTTACATTTTAACATGTTTCATTTTAAAATGTTACATTTTAAAATGTTACATTTTAACATGTTGCATTTTAACATGATAAAATGTTACATTTTAACATGTTGCATTTTAACATGATAAAATGTTACATTTTAACATGTTGCATTTTAACATGATAAAATGTTACATTTTAACATGTTGCATTTTAACATGATAAAATGTTACATTTTAACATGTTTCATTTTAACATGATAAAATGTTACATTTTTACATGTTTCATTTTAAAATGTTACATTTTAACATGTTACATTTTAATATGTTACATTTTAACATTTTGCATTTTAACATGATAAAATGTTACATTTTAACATGTTGCATTTCAACATGATAAAATGTTACATTTAAACTTTAAATTTAAAAATGTTACATTTTTACATGTTTCATTTAAACATGATAAAATGTTACATTTTAACATTTTTCATTTTAACATCATAAAATGTTACATTTTAACATGTTTCATTTTAACATGATAAAATCTTACATGTTAACATGTTTCATTTTAACATGATAAAATGTTACATTTTAACATGTTGCATTTTAACATGATAAAATGTTACATTTTAACATGTTTCATTTTAAAATGTTACATTTTAAAATGTTACATTTTAACATGTTGCATTTTAACATGATAAAATGTTACATTTTAACATGTTGCATTTTAACATAGTAAAATGTTACATTTTAACATGTTGCATTTTAACATGA
Organism: Macrosteles quadrilineatus; assembly: GCF_028750875.1. Taxonomy (NCBI): domain Eukaryota; kingdom Metazoa; phylum Arthropoda; class Insecta; order Hemiptera; family Cicadellidae; genus Macrosteles; species Macrosteles quadrilineatus. The sequence goes on from NW_026542710.1 coordinate 58,119, forward strand.
TAAAATGTTACATTTTAACATATTGCGATTTAACATGATAAAATGTTACATTTTAAAATGTTACATTTGAACATGTTACATTTTAATATGTTACATTTTAACATGATAAAATGTTACATTTTAACATGTTTCATTTAAAAATGTTACATTAAAAAATGTTACATATTAACATGTTACATTTTAATATGTTACATTTTAACATGTTGCATTTTAACATGATAAAATGTTACATTTTAACATGTTGCATTTTAACATGATAAAATGTTACATTTTAACATGTTGCATTTTAACATGATAAAATGTTACATTTTAACATGTTTCATTTTAAAATGTTACATTTTAAAATGTTACATTTTAACATGTTGCATTTTAACATGATAAAATGTTACATTTTAACATGTTGCATTTTAACATGATAAAATGTTACATTTTAACATGTTGCATTTTAACATGATAAAATGTTACATTTTAACATGTTTCATTTTAACATGATAAAATGTTACATTTTAACATGTTTCATTTAAAAATGTTACATTTTAAAATGTTACATTTTAACATGTTACATTTTAATATGTTACATTTTAACATGTTGCATTTTAACATAGTAAAATGTTACATTTTAACATGTTGCATTTTAACATGATAAAATGTTACATTTTAACATATTGCGATTTAACATGATAAAATGTTACATTTTAAAATGTTACATTTGAACATGTTACATTTTAATATGTTACATTTTAACATGATAAAATGTTACATTTTAACATGTTTCATTTAAAAATGTTACATTAAAAAATGTTACATTTTAACATGTTACATTTTAATATGTTACATTTTAACATGTTGCATTTTAACATGATAAAATGTTACATTTTAACATGTTGCATTTTAACATGATAAAATGTTACATTTTAACATGTTGCATTTTAACATGATAAAATGTTACATTTTAACATGTTTCATTTTAACATGATAAAATGTTAAATTTAAAAATGTTACATTTTTACATGTTTCATTTAAACATTATAAAATGTTACATTTTAACATTTTTCATTTTAACATCATAAAAAGTTACATTTTAACATGTTAAATTTTAATATGTCACATTTAAACATGTTGCATTTTAACATGATAAAATGTTACATTTTAACATGTTGTATTTTAACATGATAAAATGTAACATTTTAACATGTTGCATTTTAACATGTTGCATTTTAACATAGTAAAATGTTACATTTTACATGTTTCATTTTAACATCATAAAATGTTACATTTTAACATGTTACATTTTAATATGTCACATTTAAACATGTTGCATTTTAACATGATAAAATGTTACATTTTAACATGTTTTATTTTAACATGATAAAATGTTACATTTTAACATGTTTCATTTTAACATGATAAAATGTTACATTTTAACATGTTTCATTTTAACATGATAAAATGTTACATTTTTACATGTTTCATTTTAACATGATAAAATGTTACATTTTTACATGTTTCATTTTAACATGATAAAATCTTACATTTTAACATGTTTCATTTTAACATGTTTCATTTTAACATGATAAAATGTTACATTTTAACATGTTGCATTTTAACATGATAAAATGTTACATTTTAACATGTTGCATTTTAACATGATAAAATGTTACATTTTAACATGTTTCATTTTAACATGATAAAATGTTACATTTTAACATGTTTCATTTTAAAATGTTACATTTTAAAATGTTACATTTTAACATGTTACATTTTAATATGTTACATTTTAACATGTTGCATTTTAACATGATAAAATGTTACTTTTTAACATGTTGCATTTTAACATGTTGCATTTTAACATGATAAAATGTTACATTTTAACATGTTGCATTTTTACATGATAAAATGTTACATTTTAACATGTTGCATTTTAACATGATAAAATGTTACATTTTAACATGTTGCATTTTAACATGATAAAATGTTACATTTTAACATGTTTCATTTTAACATGATAAAATGTAACATTTTAACATGTTTCATTTTAACATGATAAAATGTTACATTTTAACATGTTGCATTTTAACATGATAAAATGTTACATTTTAACATGTTGCATTTTAACATGATAAAATGTTATATTTTTACATGTTGCATTTTAACATGATAAAAATGTTACATTTTAACATGTTGCATTTTAACATGATAAAATGTTACATTTTAAAATGTTACATTTGAACATGTTACATTTTAATATGTTACATTTTAACATTTTGCATTTTAACATGATAAAATGTTACATTTTAACATGTTTCATTTTAACATGATAAAATGTTACATTTTAACATGTTTCATTTTAACATGATAAAATGTTACATTTTAACATGTTTCATTTAAAAATGTTACAATTTAAAATGTTACATTTTAACATGTTACATTTTAATATGTTACATTTTAACATGTTGCATTTTAACATGATAAAATGTTACATTTTAACATGTTTCATTTTAACATGATATAATGTTACATTTTAACATGTTTCATTTTAACATGATAAAATGTTACATTTTAACATGTTTCATTTTAACGTGATAAAATGTTACATTTTAATGTTTCATTTTAACATGATAAAATATTACACTTTAACATGTTGCATTTTAACATGATAAAATGTTACATTTTAACATGTTTCATTTTAAAATGTTACATTTTAAAATGTTACATTTAAAAATGTTAAATTTTAAAATGTTACATTTTAACATGTTACATTTTAATACGTTACATTTTAACATGTTGCATTTTAACATGATAAAATGTTACATTTTAACATGTTGCATTTTAATATGTTACATTTTATCATGTTGCATTTTAACATGATAAAATGTTACATTTTAACATGTTGCATTTTGATAAAATGTTACATTTTAACATGTTTCATTTTAACATGATAAAATGTTACATTTTAACATGTTTCATTTTAACATGATAAAATGTTACATTTTAACATGTTGCATTTTAACATGATAAAATGTTACATTTTAACATGTTGCATTTTAACATGATAAAATGTTACATTTTTACATGTTGCATTTTAACATGATAAAAATGTTACATTTTAACATGTTGCATTTTAACATGATAAAATGTTACATTTTAAAATGTTACATTTGAACATGTTACATTTTAATATGTTACATTTTAACATTTTGCATTTTAACATGATAAAATGTTACATTTTAACATGTTGCATTTTAACATGATAAAATGTTACATTTTAACATGTTTCATTTTAACATGATAATATGTTACATTTTAACATGTTTCATTTTAAAATGTTACATTTTAACATGTTACATTTTAATATGTTACATTTTAACATGTTTCATTTAAAAATGTTACAATTTAAAATGTTACATTTTAACATGTTGCATTTTAACATGATAAAATGTTACATTTTAACATGTTGCATTTTAACATGATAAAATGTTACATTTTAACATGTTTCATTTTAACATGATAAAATGTTACATTTTAACATGTTTCATTTTAACATGATAAAATGTTACATTTTAACGTTTCATTTTAACATGATAAAATGTTACATTTTAACATGTTTCATTTTAACATGTTACATTTTAACATGTTGCATTTTAACATGATAAAATGTTACATTTTAACATGTTGCATTTTAACATGATAAAATGTTACATTTTAACATGTTTCATTTTAACATGATAAAATGTTACATTTTAACATGTTGCATTTTAACATGATAAAATGTTACAATTTAACATGTTTCATTTTAACATGATAAAATGTTACATTTTAACATGTTTCATTTTAACATGATAAAATGTTACATTTTAACATGTTTCATTTTAACATGATAAATATTACATTTTAACATGTTTCATTTTAACATGATAAAATGTTACATTTTAACATGTTTCATTTTAACATGATAAAATGTTACATTTTAACATGTTTCATTTTAACATGATAAAATCTTACATTTTAACATGTTTCATTTTAACATGATAAAATGTTACTTTTTAACAAGTTGCATTTTAACATGATAAAATGTTACATTTTAACATGTTGCATTTTAACATGATAAAATGTTACATTTTAACTTGTTTCATTTTAACATGATAAAATGTTACATTTTAACATGTTTCATTTAAAGATGTTACATTAAAAAATGTTACATTTTAACATGTTATATTTTAATATGTTACATTTTAACATGTTGCATTTTAACAAGATAAAATGTTACATTTTAACATGTTGCATTTTAACATGATAAAATGTTACATTTTAACATGTTGCATTTTAACATGATAAAATGTTACATTTTAACATGTTGCATTTTAACATGATAAAATGTTACATTTTAACATGTTTCATTTTTACATGATAAAATGTTAAATTTAAAAATGTTACATTTTTACATGTTTCATTTAAACATGATAAAATGTTACATTTTAACATTTTTCATTTTAACATCATAAAATGTTACATTTTAACATGTTTCATTTTAACATGATAAAATCTTACATGTTAACATGTTTCATTTTAACATGATAAAATGTTACATTTTAACATGTTGCATTTTAACATGATAAAATGTTACATTTTAACATGTTTCATTTTAAAATGTTACATTTTAAAATGTTACATTTTAACATGTTGCATTTTAACATGATAAAATGTTACATTTTAACATGTTGCATTTTAACATGGTAAAATGTTACATTTTAACATGTTGCATTTTAACATGATAAAATGTTACATTTTAACATATTGCGATTTAACATGATAAAATGTTACATTTTAACATATTGCGATTTAACATGATAAAATGTTACATTTTAAAATGTTACATTTGAACATGTTACATTTTAATATGTTACATTTTAACATGATAAAATGTTACATTTTAACATGTTTCATTTAAAAATGTTACATTAAAAAATGTTACATTTTAACATGTTACATTTTAATATGTTACATTTTAACATGTTGCATTTTAACATGTTGCATTTTAACATGATAAAATGTTACATTTTAACATGTTGCATTTTAACATGATAAAATGTTACATTTTAACATGTTTCATTTTAAAATGTTACATTTTAAAATGTTACATTTTAACATGTTGCATTTTAACATGATAAAATGTTACATTTTAACATGTTGCATTTTAACATGATAAAATGTTACATTTTAACATGTTGCATTTTAACATGATAAAATGTTACATTTTAACATGTTGCATTTTAACATGATAAAATGTTACATTTTAACATGTTTCATTTTAACATGATAAAATGTTACATTTTAACATGTTGCATTTTAACATGATAAAATGTTACATTTTTACATGTTGCATTTTAACATGATAAAAATGTTACATTTTAACATGTTGCATTTTAACATGATAAAATGTTACATTTTAAAATGTTACATTTGAACATGTTACATTTTAATATGTTACATTTTAACATTTTGCATTTTAACATGATAAAATGTTACATTTTAACATGTTGCATTTTAACATGATAAAATGTTACATTTTAACATGTTTCATTTTAACATGATAATATGTTATATTTTTACATGTTGCATTTTAACATGATAAAAATGTTACATTTTAACATGTTGCATTTTAACATGATAAAATGTTACATTTTAAAATGTTACATTTGAACATGTTACATTTTAATATGTTACATTTTAACATTTTGCATTTTAACATGATAAAATGTTACATTTTAACATGTTTCATTTTAACATGATAAAATGTTACATTTTAACATGTTTCATTTAAAAATGTTACAATTTAAAATGTTACATTTTAACATGTTACATTTTAATATGTTACATTTTAACATGTTGCATTTTAACATGATAAAATGTTACATTTTAACATGTTTCATTTTAACATGATATAATGTTACATTTTAACATGTTTCATTTTAACATGATAAAATGTTACATTTTAACATGTTTCATTTTAACGTGATAAAATGTTACATTTTAATGTTTCATTTTAACATGATAAAATGTTACATTTTAACATGTTTCATTTTAACATGATAAAATGTTACATTTTAACATGTTGCATTTTAACATGATAAAATGTTACATTTTAACATGTTGCATTTTAACATGATAAAATGTTACATTTTTACATGTTGCATTTTAACATGATAAAAATGTTACATTTTAACATGTTGCATTTTAACATGATAAAATGTTACATTTTAAAATGTTACATTTGAACATGTTACATTTTAATATGTTACATTTTAACATTTTGCATTTTAACATGATAAAATGTTACATTTTAACATGTTGCATTTTAACATGATAAAATGTTACATTTTAACATGTTTCATTTTAACGTGATAAAATGTTACATTTTAATGTTTCATTTTAACATGATAAAATATTACACTTTAACATGTTGCATTTTAACATGATAAAATGTTACATTTTAACATGTTTCATTTTAAAATGTTACATTTTAAAATGTTACATTTAAAAATGTTAAATTTTAAAATGTTACATTTTAACATGTTACATTTTAATACGTTACATTTTAACATGTTGCATTTTAACATGATAAAATGTTACATTTTAACATGTTGCATTTTAATATGTTACATTTTATCATGTTGCATTTTAACATGATAAAATGTTACATTTTAACATGTTGCATTTTGATAAAATGTTACATTTTAACATGTTTCATTTTAACATGATAAAATGTTACATTTTAACATGTTTCATTTTAACATGATAAAATGTTACATTTTAACATGTTGCATTTTAACATGATAAAATGTTACATTTTAACATGTTGCATTTTAACATGATAAAATGTTACATTTTTACATGTTGCATTTTAACATGATAAAAATGTTACATTTTAACATGTTGCATTTTAACATGATAAAATGTTACATTTTAAAATGTTACATTTGAACATGTTACATTTTAATATGTTACATTTTAACATTTTGCATTTTAACATGATAAAATGTTACATTTTAACATGTTGCATTTTAACATGATAAAATGTTACATTTTAACATGTTTCATTTTAACATGATAATATGTTACATTTTAACATGTTTCATTTTAAAATGTTACATTTTAACATGTTACATTTTAATATGTTACATTTTAACATGTTTCATTTAAAAATGTTACAATTTAAAATGTTACATTTTAACATGTTGCATTTTAACATGATAAAATGTTACATTTTAACATGTTGCATTTTAACATGATAAAATGTTACATTTTAACATGTTTCATTTTAACATGATAAAATGTTACATTTTAACATGTTTCATTTTAACATGATAAAATGTTACATTTTAACGTTTCATTTTAACATGATAAAATGTTACATTTTAACATGTTTCATTTTAACATGTTACATTTTAACATGTTGCATTTTAACATGATAAAATGTTACATTTTAACATGTTGCATTTTAACATGATAAAATGTTACATTTTAACATGTTTCATTTTAACATGATAAAATGTTACATTTTAACATGTTGCATTTTAACATGATAAAATGTTACAATTTAACATGTTTCATTTTAACATGATAAAATGTTACATTTTAACATGTTTCATTTTAACATGATAAAATGTTACATTTTAACATGTTTCATTTTAACATGATAAATATTACATTTTAACATGTTTCATTTTAACATGATAAAATGTTACATTTTAACATGTTTCATTTTAACATGATAAAATGTTACATTTTAACATGTTTCATTTTAACATGATAAAATCTTACATTTTAACATGTTTCATTTTAACATGATAAAATGTTACTTTTTAACAAGTTGCATTTTAACATGATAAAATGTTACATTTTAACATGTTGCATTTTAACATGATAAAATGTTACATTTTAACTTGTTTCATTTTAACATGATAAAATGTTACATTTTAACATGTTTCATTTAAAGATGTTACATTAAAAAATGTTACATTTTAACATGTTATATTTTAATATGTTACATTTTAACATGTTGCATTTTAACAAGATAAAATGTTACATTTTAACATGTTGCATTTTAACATGATAAAATGTTACATTTTAACATGTTGCATTTTAACATGATAAAATGTTACATTTTAACATGTTGCATTTTAACATGATAAAATGTTACATTTTAACATGTTTCATTTTTACATGATAAAATGTTAAATTTAAAAATGTTACATTTTTACATGTTTCATTTAAACATGATAAAATGTTACATTTTAACATTTTTCATTTTAACATCATAAAATGTTACATTTTAACATGTTTCATTTTAACATGATAAAATCTTACATGTTAACATGTTTCATTTTAACATGATAAAATGTTACATTTTAACATGTTGCATTTTAACATGATAAAATGTTACATTTTAACATGTTTCATTTTAAAATGTTACATTTTAAAATGTTACATTTTAACATGTTGCATTTTAACATGATAAAATGTTACATTTTAACATGTTGCATTTTAACATGGTAAAATGTTACATTTTAACATGTTGCATTTTAACATGATAAAATGTTACATTTTAACATATTGCGATTTAACATGATAAAATGTTACATTTTAACATATTGCGATTTAACATGATAAAATGTTACATTTTAAAATGTTACATTTGAACATGTTACATTTTAATATGTTACATTTTAACATGATAAAATGTTACATTTTAACATGTTTCATTTAAAAATGTTACATTAAAAAATGTTACATTTTAACATGTTACATTTTAATATGTTACATTTTAACATGTTGCATTTTAACATGTTGCATTTTAACATGATAAAATGTTACATTTTAACATGTTGCATTTTAACATGATAAAATGTTACATTTTAACATGTTTCATTTTAAAATGTTACATTTTAAAATGTTACATTTTAACATGTTGCATTTTAACATGATAAAATGTTACATTTTAACATGTTGCATTTTAACATGATAAAATGTTACATTTTAACATGTTGCATTTTAACATGATAAAATGTTACATTTTAACATGTTGCATTTTAACATGATAAAATGTTACATTTTAACATGTTTCATTTTAACATGATAAAATGTTACATTTTTACATGTTGCATTTTAACATGATAAAAATGTTACATTTTAACATGTTGCATTTTAACATGATAAAATGTTACATTTTAAAATGTTACATTTGAACATGTTACATTTTAATATGTTACATTTTAACATTTTGCATTTTAACATGATAAAATGTTACATTTTAACATGTTGCATTTTAACATGATAAAATGTTACATTTTAACATGTTTCATTTTAACATGATAATATGTTATATTTTTACATGTTGCATTTTAACATGATAAAAATGTTACATTTTAACATGTTGCATTTTAACATGATAAAATGTTACATTTTAAAATGTTACATTTGAACATGTTACATTTTAATATGTTACATTTTAACATTTTGCATTTTAACATGATAAAATGTTACATTTTAACATGTTTCATTTTAACATGATAAAATGTTACATTTTAACATGTTTCATTTAAAAATGTTACAATTTAAAATGTTACATTTTAACATGTTACATTTTAATATGTTACATTTTAACATGTTGCATTTTAACATGATAAAATGTTACATTTTAACATGTTTCATTTTAACATGATATAATGTTACATTTTAACATGTTTCATTTTAACATGATAAAATGTTACATTTTAACATGTTTCATTTTAACGTGATAAAATGTTACATTTTAATGTTTCATTTTAACATGATAAAATGTTACACTTTAACATGTTGCATTTTAACATGATAAAATGTTACATTTTAACATGTTTCATTTTAAAATGTTACATTTTAAAATGTTACATTTAAAAATGTTAAATTTTAAAATGTTACATTTTAACATGTTACATTTTAATACGTTACATTTTAACATGTTGCATTTTAACATGATAAAATGTTACATTTTAACATGTTGCATTTTAATATGTTACATTTTATCATGTTGCATTTTAACATGATAAAATGTTACATTTTAACATGTTGCATTTTGATAAAATGTTACATTTTAACATGTTTCATTTTAACATGATAAAATGTTACATTTTAACATGTTTCATTTTAACATGATAAAATGTTACATTTTAACATGTTGCATTTTAACATGATAAAATGTTACATTTTAACATGTTGCATTTTAACATGATAAAATGTTACATTTTTACATGTTGCATTTTAACATGATAAAAATGTTACATTTTAACATGTTGCATTTTAACATGATAAAATGTTACATTTTAAAATGTTACATTTGAACATGTTACATTTTAATATGTTACATTTTAACATTTTGCATTTTAACATGATAAAATGTTACATTTTAACATGTTGCATTTTAACATGATAAAATGTTACATTTTAACATGTTTCATTTTAACATGATAATATGTTACATTTTAACATGTTTCATTTTAAAATGTTACATTTTAACATGTTACATTTTAATATGTTACATTTTAACATGTTGCATTTTAACATGATAAAATGTTACATTTTAACATGTTGCATTTCAACATGATAAAATGTTACATTTTAACATGTATTTCAACATGATAAAATGTTACATTTTAACATGTTGCATTTTAACATGATAAAATGTTACATTTTAACATGTTTCATTTTAACATGATAATATGTTATATTTTTACATGTTGCATTTTAACATGATAAAAATGTTACATTTTAACATGTTGCATTTTAACATGATAAAATGTTACATTTTAAAATGTTACATTTGAACATGTTACATTTTAATATGTTACATTTTAACATTTTGCATTTTAACATGATAAAATGTTACATTTTAACATGTTTCATTTTAACATGATAAAATGTTACATTTTAACATGTTTCATTTAAAAATGTTACAATTTAAAATGTTACATTTTAACATGTTACATTTTAATATGTTACATTTTAACATGTTGCATTTTAACATGATAAAATGTTACATTTTAACATGTTTCATTTTAACATGATATAATGTTACATTTTAACATGTTTCATTTTAACATGATAAAATGTTACATTTTAACATGTTTCATTTTAACGTGATAAAATGTTACATTTTAATGTTTCATTTTAACATGATAAAATGTTACACTTTAACATGTTGCATTTTAACATGATAAAATGTTACATTTTAACATGTTTCATTTTAAAATGTTACATTTTAAAATGTTACATTTAAAAATGTTAAATTTTAAAATGTTACATTTTAACATGTTACATTTTAATACGTTACATTTTAACATGTTGCATTTTAACATGATAAAATGTTACATTTTAACATGTTGCATTTTAATATGTTACATTTTATCATGTTGCATTTTAACATGATAAAATGTTACATTTTAACATGTTGCATTTTGATAAAATGTTACATTTTAACATGTTTCATTTTAACATGATAAAATGTTACATTTTAACATGTTTCATTTTAACATGATAAAATGTTACATTTTAACATGTTGCATTTTAACATGATAAAATGTTACATTTTAACATGTTGCATTTTAACATGATAAAATGTTACATTTTTACATGTTGCATTTTAACATGATAAAAATGTTACATTTTAACATGTTGCATTTTAACATGATAAAATGTTACATTTTAAAATGTTACATTTGAACATGTTACATTTTAATATGTTACATTTTAACATTTTGCATTTTAACATGATAAAATGTTACATTTTAACATGTTGCATTTTAACATGATAAAATGTTACATTTTAACATGTTTCATTTTAACATGATAATATGTTACATTTTAACATGTTTCATTTTAAAATGTTACATTTTAACATGTTACATTTTAATATGTTACATTTTAACATGTTGCATTTTAACATGATAAAATGTTACATTTTAACATGTTGCATTTCAACATGATAAAATGTTACATTTTAACATGTATTTCAACATGATAAAATGTTACATTTTAATATGTTGCATTTTAACATGATAAAATGTTACATTTTAACATGTTTCATTTTAACATGATAAAATGTTACATTTTAACATGTTTCATTTAAAAATGTTACAATTTAAAATGTTACATTTTAACATGTTGCATTTTAACATGATAAAATGTTACATTTTAACATGTTGCATTTTAACATGATAAAATGTTACATTTTAACATGTTTCATTTTAACATGATAAAATGTTACATTTTAACATGTTTCATTTTAACATGATAAAATGTTACATTTTAACGTTTCATTTTAACATGATAAAATGTTACATTTTAACATGTTTCATTTTAACATGTTACATTTTAACATGTTGCATTTTAACATGATAAAATGTTACATTTTAACATGTTGCATTTTAACATGATAAAATGTTACATTTTAACATGTTTCATTTTAACATGATAAAATGTTACATTTTAACATGTTGCATTTTAACATGATAAAATGTTACAATTTAACATGTTTCATTTTAACATGATAAAATGTTACATTTTAACATGTTTCATTTTAACATGATAAAATGTTACATTTTAACATGTTTCATTTTAACATGATAAATATTACATTTTAACATGTTTCATTTTAACATGATAAAATGTTACATTTTAACATGTTTCATTTTAACATGATAAAATGTTACATTTTAACATGTTTCATTTTAACATGATAAAATCTTACATTTTAACATGTTTCATTTTAACATGATAAAATGTTACTTTTTAACAAGTTGCATTTTAACATGATAAAATGTTACATTTTAACATGTTGCATTTTAACATGATAAAATGTTACATTTTAACTTGTTTCATTTTAACATGATAAAATGTTACATTTTAACATGTTTCATTTAAAGATGTTACATTAAAAAATGTTACATTTTAACATGTTATATTTTAATATGTTACATTTTAACATGTTGCATTTTAACAAGATAAAATGTTACATTTTAACATGTTGCATTTTAACATGATAAAATGTTACATTTTAACATGTTGCATTTTAACATGATAAAATGTTACATTTTAACATGTTGCATTTTAACATGATAAAATGTTACATTTTAACATGTTTCATTTTAACATGATAAAATCTTACATGTTAACATGTTTCATTTTAACATGATAAAATGTTACATTTTAACATGTTGCATTTTAACATGATAAAATGTTACATTTTAACATGTTTCATTTTAAAATGTTACATTTTAAAATGTTACATTTTAACATGTTGCATTTTAACATGATAAAATGTTACATTTTAACATGTTGCATTTTAACATGGTAAAATGTTACATTTTAACATGTTGCATTTTAACATGATAAAATGTTACATTTTAACATATTGCGATTTAACATGATAAAATGTTACATTTTAACATATTGTGATTTAACATGATAAAATGTTACATTTTAAAATGTTACATTTGAACATGTTACATTTTAATATGTTACATTTTAACATGATAAAATGTTACATTTTAACATGTTTCATTTAAAAATGTTACATTAAAAAATGTTACATTTTAACATGTTACATTTTAATATGTTACATTTTAACATGTTGCATTTTAACATGATAAAATGTTACATTTTAACATGTTGCATTTTAACATGATAAAATGTTACATTTTAACATGTTGCATTTTAACATGATAAAATGTGACATTTTAACATGTTTCATTTTAAAATGTTACATTTTAAAATGTTACATTTTAACATGTTGCATTTTAACATGATAAAATGTTACATTTTAACATGTTGCATTTTAACATGATAAAATGTTACATTTTAACATGTTGCATTTTAACATGATAAAATGTTACATTTTAACATGTTGCATTTTAACATGATAAAATGTTACATTTTAACATGTTTCATTTTAACATGATAAAATGTTACATTTTAACATGTTGCATTTTAACATGATAAAATGTTACATTTTTACATGTTGCATTTTAACATGATAAAAATGTTACATTTTAACATGTTGCATTTTAACATGATAAAATGTTACATTTTAAAATGTTACATTTGAACATGTTACATTTTAATATGTTACATTTTAACATTTTGCATTTTAACATGATAAAATGTTACATTTTAACATGTTGCATTTTAACATGATAAAATGTTACATTTTAACATGTTTCATTTTAACATGATAATATGTTACATTTTAACATGTTTCATTTTAAAATGTTACATTTTAACATGTTACATTTTAATATGTTACATTTTAACATGTTGCATTTTAACATGATAAAATGTTACATTTTAACATGTTGCATTTCAACATGATAAAATGTTACATTTTAACATGTATTTCAACATGATAAAATGTTACATTTTAACATGTTGCTTTTTAACATGATAAAATGTTACATTTTAACATGTTTCATTTTAACATGATAAAATGTTACATTTTAACATGTTTCATTTAAAAATGTTACAATTTAAAATGTTACATTTTAACATGTTGCATTTTAACATGATAAAATGTTACATTTTAACATGTTGCATTTTAACATGATAAAATGTTACATTTTAACATGTTTCATTTTAACATGATAAAATGTTACATTTTAACATGTTTCATTTTAACATGATAAAATGTTACATTTTAACGTTTCATTTTAACATGATAAAATGTTACATTTTAACATGTTTCATTTTAACATGTTACATTTTAACATGTTGCATTTTAACATGATAAAATGTTACATTTTAACATGTTGCATTTTAACATGATAAAATGTTACATTTTTACATGTTTCATTTTAACATGATAAAATGTTACATTTTAACATGTTGCATTTTAACATGATAAAATGTTACAATTTAACATGTTTCATTTTAACATGATAAAATGTTACATTTTAACATGTTTCATTTTAACATGATAAAATGTTACATTTTAACATGTTTCATTTTAACATGATAAATATTACATTTTAACATGTTTCATTTTAACATGATAAAATGTTACATTTTAACATGTTGCATTTTAACATGATAAAATGTTACATTTTAACTTGTTTCATTTTAACATGATAAAATGTTACATTTTAACATGTTTCATTTAAAAATGTTACATTAAAAAATGTTACATTTTAACATGTTATATTTTAATATGTTACATTTTAACATGTTGCATTTTAACAAGATAAAATGTTACATTTTAACATGTTGCATTTTAACATGATAAAATGTTACATTTTAACATGTTGCATTTTAACATGATAAAATGTTACATTTTAACATGTTGCATTTTAACATGATAAAATGTTACATTTTAACATGTTTCATTTTTACATGATAAAATGTTAAATTTAAAAATGTTACATTTTTACATGTTTCATTTAAACATGATAAAATGTTACATTTTAACATTTTTCATTTTAACATCATAAAATGTTACATTTTAACATGTTTCATTTTAACATGATAAAATCTTACATGTTAACATGTTTCATTTTAACATGATAAAATGTTACATTTTAACATGTTGCATTTTAACATGATAAAATGTTACATTTTAACATGTTTCATTTTAAAATGTTACATTTTAAAATGTTACATTTTAACATGTTGCATTTTAACATGATAAAATGTTACATTTTAACATGTTGCATTTTAACATGGTAAAATGTTACATTTTAACATGTTGCATTTTAACATGATAAAATGTTACATTTTAACATATTGCGATTTAACATAATAAAATGTTACATTTTAACATATTGCGATTTAACATGATAAAATGTTACATTTTAACATGTTTCATTTAAAAATGTTACATTAAAAAATGTTACATTTTAACATGTTACATTTTAATATGTTACATTTTAACATGTTGCATTTTAACATGATAAAATGTTACATTTTAACATGTTGCATTTTAACATGATAAAATGTTACATTTTAACATGTTGCATTTTAACATGATAAAATGTGACATTTTAACATGTTTCATTTTAAAATGTTACATTTTAAAATGTTACATTTTAACATGTTGCATTTTAACATGATAAAATGTTACATTTTAACATGTTGCATTTTAACATGATAAAATGTTACATTTTAACATGTTGCATTTTAACATGATAAAATGTTACATTTTAACATGTTGCATTTTAACATGATAAAATGTTACATTTTAACATGTTTCATTTTAACATGATAAAATGTTACATTTTAACATGTTGCATTTTAACATGATAAAATGTTACATTTTTACATGTTGCATTTTAACATGATAAAAATGTTACATTTTAACATGTTGCATTTTAACATGATAAAATGTTACATTTTAAAATGTTACATTTGAACATGTTACATTTTAATATGTTACATTTTAACATTTTGCATTTTAACATGATAAAATGTTACATTTTAACATGTTGCATTTTAACATGATAAAATGTTACATTTTAACATGTTTCATTTTAACATGATAATATGTTACATTTTAACATGTTTCATTTTAAAATGTTACATTTTAACATGTTACATTTTAATATGTTACATTTTAACATGTTGCATTTTAACATGATAAAATGTTACATTTTAACATGTTACATTTTAATATGTTACATTTTAACATGTTGCATTTTAACATGATAAAATGTTACATTTTAACATGTTGCATTTCAACATGATAAAATGTTACATTTTAACATGTATTTCAACATGATAAAATGTTACATTTTAACATGTTGCATTTTAACATGATAAAATGTTACATTTTAACATGTTTCATTTTAACATGATAAAATGTTACATTTTAACATGTTTCATTTAAAAATGTTACAATTTAAAATGTTACATTTTAACATGTTGCATTTTAACATGATAAAATGTTACATTTTAACATGTTGCATTTTAACATGATAAAATGTTACATTTTAACATGTTTCATTTTAACATGATAAAATGTTACATTTTAACATGTTTCATTTTAACATGATAAAATGTTACATTTTAACGTTTCATTTTAACATGATAAAATGTTACATTTTAACATGTTTCATTTTAACATGTTACATTTTAACATGTTGCATTTTAACATGATAAAATGTTACATTTTAACATGTTGCATTTTAACATGATAAAATGTTACATTTTTACATGTTTCATTTTAACATGATAAAATGTTACATTTTAACATGTTGCATTTTAACATGATAAAATGTTACAATTTAACATGTTTCATTTTAACATGATAAAATGTTACATTTTAACATGTTTCATTTTAACATGATAAAATGTTACATTTTAACATGTTTCATTTTAACATGATAAATATTACATTTTAACATGTTTCATTTTAACATGATAAAATGTTACATTTTAACATGTTTCATTTTAACATGATAAAATGTTACATTTTAACATGTTTCATTTTAACATGATAAAATCTTACATTTTAACATGTTTCATTTTAACATGATAAAATGTTACTTTTTAACAAGTTGCATTTTAACATGATAAAATGTTACATTTTAACATGTTGCATTTTAACATGATAAAATGTTACATTTTAACTTGTTTCATTTTAACATGATAAAATGTTACATTTTAACATGTTTCATTTAAAAATGTTACATTAAAAAATGTTACATTTTAACATGTTATATTTTAATATGTTACATTTTAACATGTTGCATTTTAACAAGATAAAATGTTACATTTTAACATGTTGCATTTTAACATGATAAAATGTTACATTTTAACATGTTGCATTTTAACATGATAAAATGTTACATTTTAACATGTTGCATTTTAACATGATAAAATGTTACATTTTAACATGTTTCATTTTTACATGATAAAATGTTAAATTTAAAAATGTTACATTTTTACATGTTTCATTTAAACATGATAAAATGTTACATTTTAACATTTTTCATTTTAACATCATAAAATGTTACATTTTAACATGTTTCATTTTAACATGATAAAATCTTACATGTTAACATGTTTCATTTTAACATGATAAAATGTTACATTTTAACATGTTGCATTTTAACATGATAAAATGTTACATTTTAACATGTTTCATTTTAAAATGTTACATTTTAAAATGTTACATTTTAACATGTTGCATTTTAACATGATAAAATGTTACATTTTAACATGTTGCATTTTAACATGGTAAAATGTTACATTTTAACATGTTGCATTTTAACATGATAAAATGTTACATTTTAACATATTGCGATTTAACATGATAAAATGTTACATTTTAACATATTGCGATTTAACATGATAAAATGTTACATTTTAAAATGTTACATTTGAACATGTTACATTTTAATATGTTACATTTTAACATGATAAAATGTTACATTTTAACATGTTTCATTTAAAAATGTTACATTAAAAAATGTTACATTTTAACATGTTACATTTTAATATGTTACATTTTAACATGTTGCATTTTAACATGATAAAATGTTACATTTTAACATGTTGCATTTTAACATGATAAAATGTTACATTTTAACATGTTGCATTTTAACATGATAAAATGTTACATTTTAACATGTTTCATTTTAAAATGTTACATTTTAAAATGTTACATTTTAACATGTTGCATTTTAACATGATAAAATGTTACATTTTAACATGTTGCATTTTAACATGATAAAATGTTACATTTTAACATGTTTCATTTTAACATGATAAAATGTTACATTTTAACATGTTTCATTTTAACATGATAAAATGTTACATTTTAACATGTTTCATTTAAAAATGTTACATTTTAAAATGTTACATTTTAACATGTTACATTTTAATATGTTACATTTTAACATGTTGCATTTTAACATAGTAAAATGTTACATTTTAACATGTTGCATTTTAACATGATAAAATGTTACATTTAAACATATTGCGATTTATCATGATAAAATGTTACATTTTAAAATGTTACATTTGAACATGTTACATTTTAATATGTTACATTTTAACATGATAAAATGTTACATTTTTACATGTTGCATTTTAACATGATAAAATGTTACATTTTAACATGTTGCATTTTAACATGATAAAATGTTACATTTTTACATGTTGCATTTTAACATGATAAAAATGTTACATTTTAACATGTTGCATTTTAACATGATAAAATGTTACATTTTAACATGTTGCATTTTAACATGATAAAATGTTACATTTTAACTTGTTTCATTTTAACATGATAAAATGTTACATTTTAACATGTTTCATTTAAAAATGTTACATTAAAAAATGTTACATTTTAACATGTTATATTTTAATATGTTACATTTTAACATGTTGCATTTTAACAAGATAAAATGTTACATTTTAACATGTTGCATTTTAACATGATAAAATGTTACATTTTTACATGTTGCATTTTAACATGATAAAAATGTTACATTTTAACATGTTGCATTTTAACATGATAAAATGTTACATTTTAAAATGTTACATTTGAACATGTTACATTTTAATATGTTACATTTTAACATTTTGCATTTTAACATGATAAAATGTTACATTTTAACATGTTGCATTTTAACATGATAAAATGTTACATTTTAACATGTTTCATTTTAACATGATAATATGTTACATTTTAACATGTTTCATTTTAAAATGTTACATTTTAACATGTTACATTTTAATATGTTACATTTTAACATGTTGCATTTTAACATGATAAAATGTTACATTTTAACATGTTGCATTTCAACATGATAAAATGTTACATTTTAACATGTATTTCAACATGATAAAATGTTACATTTTAATATGTTGCATTTTAACATGATAAAATGTTACATTTTAACATGTTTCATTTTAACATGATAAAATGTTACATTTTAACATGTTTCATTTAAAAATGTTACAATTTAAAATGTTACATTTTAACATGTTGCATTTTAACATGATAAAATGTTACATTTTAACATGTTGCATTTTAACATGATAAAATGTTACATTTTAACATGTTTCATTTTAACATGATAAAATGTTACATTTTAACATGTTTCATTTTAACATGATAAAATGTTACATTTTAACGTTTCATTTTAACATGATAAAATGTTACATTTTAACATGTTTCATTTTAACATGTTACATTTTAACATGTTGCATTTTAACATGATAAAATGTTACATTTTAACATGTTGCATTTTAACATGATAAAATGTTACATTTTAACATGTTTCATTTTAACATGATAAAATGTTACATTTTAACATGTTGCATTTTAACATGATAAAATGTTACAATTTAACATGTTTCATTTTAACATGATAAAATGTTACATTTTAACATGTTTCATTTTAACATGATAAAATGTTACATTTTAACATGTTTCATTTTAACATGATAAATATTACATTTTAACATGTTTCATTTTAACATGATAAAATGTTACATTTTAACATGTTTCATTTTAACATGATAAAATGTTACATTTTAACATGTTTCATTTTAACATGATAAAATCTTACATTTTAACATGTTTCATTTTAACATGATAAAATGTTACTTTTTAACAAGTTGCATTTTAACATGATAAAATGTTACATTTTAACATGTTGCATTTTAACATGATAAAATGTTACATTTTAACTTGTTTCATTTTAACATGATAAAATGTTACATTTTAACATGTTTCATTTAAAGATGTTACATTAAAAAATGTTACATTTTAACATGTTATATTTTAATATGTTACATTTTAACATGTTGCATTTTAACAAGATAAAATGTTACATTTTAACATGTTGCATTTTAACATGATAAAATGTTACATTTTAACATGTTGCATTTTAACATGATAAAATGTTACATTTTAACATGTTGCATTTTAACATGATAAAATGTTACATTTTAACATGTTTCATTTTAACATGATAAAATCTTACATGTTAACATGTTTCATTTTAACATGATAAAATGTTACATTTTAACATGTTGCATTTTAACATGATAAAATGTTACATTTTAACATGTTTCATTTTAAAATGTTACATTTTAAAATGTTACATTTTAACATGTTGCATTTTAACATGATAAAATGTTACATTTTAACATGTTGCATTTTAACATGGTAAAATGTTACATTTTAACATGTTGCATTTTAACATGATAAAATGTTACATTTTAACATATTGCGATTTAACATGATAAAATGTTACATTTTAACATATTGTGATTTAACATGATAAAATGTTACATTTTAAAATGTTACATTTGAACATGTTACATTTTAATATGTTACATTTTAACATGATAAAATGTTACATTTTAACATGTTTCATTTAAAAATGTTACATTAAAAAATGTTACATTTTAACATGTTACATTTTAATATGTTACATTTTAACATGTTGCATTTTAACATGATAAAATGTTACATTTTAACATGTTGCATTTTAACATGATAAAATGTTACATTTTAACATGTTGCATTTTAACATGATAAAATGTGACATTTTAACATGTTTCATTTTAAAATGTTACATTTTAAAATGTTACATTTTAACATGTTGCATTTTAACATGATAAAATGTTACATTTTAACATGTTGCATTTTAACATGATAAAATGTTACATTTTAACATGTTGCATTTTAACATGATAAAATGTTACATTTTAACATGTTGCATTTTAACATGATAAAATGTTACATTTTAACATGTTTCATTTTAACATGATAAAATGTTACATTTTAACATGTTGCATTTTAACATGATAAAATGTTACATTTTTACATGTTGCATTTTAACATGATAAAAATGTTACATTTTAACATGTTGCATTTTAACATGATAAAATGTTACATTTTAAAATGTTACATTTGAACATGTTACATTTTAATATGTTACATTTTAACATTTTGCATTTTAACATGATAAAATGTTACATTTTAACATGTTGCATTTTAACATGATAAAATGTTACATTTTAACATGTTTCATTTTAACATGATAATATGTTACATTTTAACATGTTTCATTTTAAAATGTTACATTTTAACATGTTACATTTTAATATGTTACATTTTAACATGTTGCATTTTAACATGATAAAATGTTACATTTTAACATGTTGCATTTTAACATGATAAAATGTGACATTTTAACATGTTTCATTTTAAAATGTTACATTTTAAAATGTTACATTTTAACATGTTGCATTTTAACATGATAAAATGTTACATTTTAACATGTTGCATTTTAACATGATAAAATGTTACATTTTAACATGTTTCATTTTAACATGATAAAATGTTACATTTTAACATGTTTCATTTTAACATGATAAAATGTTACATTTTAACGTTTCATTTTAACATGATAAAATGTTACATTTTAACATGTTTCATTTTAACATGTTACATTTTAACATGTTGCATTTTAACATGATAAAATGTTACATTTTAACATGTTGCATTTTAACATGATAAAATGTTACATTTTTACATGTTTCATTTTAACATGATAAAATGTTACATTTTAACATGTTGCATTTTAACATGATAAAATGTTACAATTTAACATGTTTCATTTTAACATGATAAAATGTTACATTTTAACATGTTTCATTTTAACATGATAAAATGTTACATTTTAACATGTTTCATTTTAACATGATAAATATTACATTTTAACATGTTTCATTTTAACATGATAAAATGTTACATTTTAACATGTTGCATTTTAACATGATAAAATGTTACATTTTAACTTGTTTCATTTTAACATGATAAAATGTTACATTTTAACATGTTTCATTTAAAAATGTTACATTAAAAAATGTTACATTTTAACATGTTATATTTTAATATGTTACATTTTAACATGTTGCATTTTAACAAGATAAAATGTTACATTTTAACATGTTGCATTTTAACATGATAAAATGTTACATTTTAACATGTTGCATTTTAACATGATAAAATGTTACATTTTAACATGTTGCATTTTAACATGATAAAATGTTACATTTTAACATGTTTCATTTTTACATGATAAAATGTTAAATTTAAAAATGTTACATTTTTACATGTTTCATTTAAACATGATAAAATGTTACATTTTAACATTTTTCATTTTAACATCATAAAATGTTACATTTTAACATGTTTCATTTTAACATGATAAAATCTTACATGTTAACATGTTTCATTTTAACATGATAAAATGTTACATTTTAACATGTTGCATTTTAACATGATAAAATGTTACATTTTAACATGTTTCATTTTAAAATGTTACATTTTAAAATGTTACATTTTAACATGTTGCATTTTAACATGATAAAATGTTACATTTTAACATGTTGCATTTTAACATGGTAAAATGTTACATTTTAACATGTTGCATTTTAACATGATAAAATGTTACATTTTAACATATTGCGATTTAACATAATAAAATGTTACATTTTAACATATTGCGATTTAACATGATAAAATGTTACATTTTAACATGTTTCATTTAAAAATGTTACATTAAAAAATGTTACATTTTAACATGTTACATTTTAATATGTTACATTTTAACATGTTGCATTTTAACATGATAAAATGTTACATTTTAACATGTTGCATTTTAACATGATAAAATGTTACATTTTAACATGTTGCATTTTAACATGATAAAATGTGACATTTTAACATGTTTCATTTTAAAATGTTACATTTTAAAATGTTACATTTTAACATGTTGCATTTTAACATGATAAAATGTTACATTTTAACATGTTGCATTTTAACATGATAAAATGTTACATTTTAACATGTTGCATTTTAACATGATAAAATGTTACATTTTAACATGTTGCATTTTAACATGATAAAATGTTACATTTTAACATGTTTCATTTTAACATGATAAAATGTTACATTTTAACATGTTGCATTTTAACATGATAAAATGTTACATTTTTACATGTTGCATTTTAACATGATAAAAATGTTACATTTTAACATGTTGCATTTTAACATGATAAAATGTTACATTTTAAAATGTTACATTTGAACATGTTACATTTTAATATGTTACATTTTAACATTTTGCATTTTAACATGATAAAATGTTACATTTTAACATGTTGCATTTTAACATGATAAAATGTTACATTTTAACATGTTTCATTTTAACATGATAATATGTTACATTTTAACATGTTTCATTTTAAAATGTTACATTTTAACATGTTACATTTTAATATGTTACATTTTAACATGTTGCATTTTAACATGATAAAATGTTACATTTTAACATGTTGCATTTCAACATGATAAAATGTTACATTTTAACATGTATTTCAACATGATAAAATGTTACATTTTAACATGTTGCATTTTAACATGATAAAATGTTACATTTTAACATGTTTCATTTTAACATGATAAAATGTTACATTTTAACATGTTTCATTTAAAAATGTTACAATTTAAAATGTTACATTTTAACATGTTGCATTTTAACATGATAAAATGTTACATTTTAACATGTTGCATTTTAACATGATAAAATGTTACATTTTAACATGTTTCATTTTAACATGATAAAATGTTACATTTTAACATGTTTCATTTTAACATGATAAAATGTTACATTTTAACGTTTCATTTTAACATGATAAAATGTTACATTTTAACATGTTTCATTTTAACATGTTACATTTTAACATGTTGCATTTTAACATGATAAAATGTTACATTTTAACATGTTGCATTTTAACATGATAAAATGTTACATTTTTACATGTTTCATTTTAACATGATAAAATGTTACATTTTAACATGTTGCATTTTAACATGATAAAATGTTACAATTTAACATGTTTCATTTTAACATGATAAAATGTTACATTTTAACATGTTTCATTTTAACATGATAAAATGTTACATTTTAACATGTTTCATTTTAACATGATAAATATTACATTTTAACATGTTTCATTTTAACATGATAAAATGTTACATTTTAACATGTTTCATTTTAACATGATAAAATGTTACATTTTAACATGTTTCATTTTAACATGATAAAATCTTACATTTTAACATGTTTCATTTTAACATGATAAAATGTTACTTTTTAACAAGTTGCATTTTAACATGATAAAATGTTACATTTTAACATGTTGCATTTTAACATGATAAAATGTTACATTTTAACTTGTTTCATTTTAACATGATAAAATGTTACATTTTAACATGTTTCATTTAAAAATGTTACATTAAAAAATGTTACATTTTAACATGTTATATTTTAATATGTTACATTTTAACATGTTGCATTTTAACAAGATAAAATGTTACATTTTAACATGTTGCATTTTAACATGATAAAATGTTACATTTTAACATGTTGCATTTTAACATGATAAAATGTTACATTTTAACATGTTGCATTTTAACATGATAAAATGTTACATTTTAACATGTTTCATTTTTACATGATAAAATGTTAAATTTAAAAATGTTACATTTTTACATGTTTCATTTAAACATGATAAAATGTTACATTTTAACATTTTTCATTTTAACATCATAAAATGTTACATTTTAACATGTTTCATTTTAACATGATAAAATCTTACATGTTAACATGTTTCATTTTAACATGATAAAATGTTACATTTTAACATGTTGCATTTTAACATGATAAAATGTTACATTTTAACATGTTTCATTTTAAAATGTTACATTTTAAAATGTTACATTTTAACATGTTGCATTTTAACATGATAAAATGTTACATTTTAACATGTTGCATTTTAACATGGTAAAATGTTACATTTTAACATGTTGCATTTTAACATGATAAAATGTTACATTTTAACATATTGCGATTTAACATGATAAAATGTTACATTTTAACATATTGCGATTTAACATGATAAAATGTTACATTTTAAAATGTTACATTTGAACATGTTACATTTTAATATGTTACATTTTAACATGATAAAATGTTACATTTTAACATGTTTCATTTAAAAATGTTACATTAAAAAATGTTACATTTTAACATGTTACATTTTAATATGTTACATTTTAACATGTTGCATTTTAACATGATAAAATGTTACATTTTAACATGTTGCATTTTAACATGATAAAATGTTACATTTTAACATGTTGCATTTTAACATGATAAAATGTTACATTTTAACATGTTTCATTTTAAAATGTTACATTTTAAAATGTTACATTTTAACATGTTGCATTTTAACATGATAAAATGTTACATTTTAACATGTTGCATTTTAACATGATAAAATGTTACATTTTAACATGTTTCATTTTAACATGATAAAATGTTACATTTTAACATGTTTCATTTTAACATGATAAAATGTTACATTTTAACATGTTTCATTTAAAAATGTTACATTTTAAAATGTTACATTTTAACATGTTACATTTTAATATGTTACATTTTAACATGTTGCATTTTAACATAGTAAAATGTTACATTTTAACATGTTGCATTTTAACATGATAAAATGTTACATTTAAACATATTGCGATTTATCATGATAAAATGTTACATTTTAAAATGTTACATTTGAACATGTTACATTTTAATATGTTACATTTTAACATGATAAAATGTTACATTTTTACATGTTTCATTTAAAAATGTTACATTAAAAAATGTTACATTTTAACATGTTACATTTTAATATGTTACATTTTAACATGTTGCATTTTAACATGATAAAATGTTACATTTTAACATGTTGTATTTTAACATGATAAAATGTAACATTTTAACATGTTGCATTTTAACATGTTGCATTTTAACATAATAAAATGTTACATTTTACATGTTTCATTTTAACATCATAAAATGTTACATTTTAACATGTTACATTTTAATATGTCACATTTAAACATGTTGCATTTTAACATGATAAAATGTTACATTTTAACATGTTTTATTTTAACATGATAAAATGTTACATTTTAACATGTTTCATTTTAACATCATAAAATGTTACATTTTTACATGTTTCATTTTAACATGATAAAATGTTACATTTTAACATGTTACATTTTAATATGTTACATTTTAACATGTTGCATTTTAACATGATAAAATGTTACATTTTAACATGTTGCATTTTAACATGTTGCATTTTAACATGATAAAATGTTACATTTTAACATGTTGCATTTTTACATGATAAAATGTTACATTTTAACATGTTGCATTTTAACATGATAAAATGTTACATTTTAACATGTTGCATTTTAACATGATAAAATGTTACATTTTAACATGTTGCATTTTAACATGATAAAATGTTACATTTTAACATGTTGCATTTTAACATGATAAAATGTTACATTTTAACATGTTTCATTTTAACATGATAAAATGTTACATTTTAACATGTTGCATTTTAACATGATAAAATGTTACATTTTAACATGTTTCATTTTAACATGATAAAATGTTACATTTAAACATGTTTCATTTTAACATGATAAAATGTTACATTTTAACATGTTTCATTTTAACATGATAAAATGTTAAATTTAAAAATGTTACATTTTTACATGTTTCATTTAAACATTATAAAATGATACATTTTAACATTTTTCATTTTAACATCATAAAATGTTACATTTTAACATGTTTCATTTTAACATGATAAAATGTTACATTTTAACATGTTGCATTTTAACATGATAAAATGTTACATTTTAACATGTTTCATTTTAACATGATAATATGTTACATTTTAACATGTTTCATTTTAAAATGTTACATTTTAACATGTTACATTTTAATATGTTACATTTTAACATGTTGCATTTTAACATGATAAAATGTTACATTTTTACATGTTGCATTTCAACATGATAAAATGTTACATTTTAACATGTATTTCAACATGATAAAATGTTACATTTTAACATGTTGCATTTTAACATGATAAAATGTTACATTTTAACATGTTTCATTTTAACATGATAAAATGTTACATTTTAACATGTTTCATTTAAAAATGTTACAATTTAAAATGTTACATTTTAACATGTTGCATTTTAACATGATAAAATGTTACATTTTAACATGTTGCATTTTAACATGATAAAATGTTACATTTTAACATGTTTCATTTTAACATGATAAAATGTTACATTTTAACATGTTTCATTTTAACATGATAAAATGTTACATTTTAACGTTTCATTTTAACATGATAAAATGTTACATTTTAACATGTTTCATTTTAACATGTTACATTTTAACATGTTGCATTTTAACATGATAAAATGTTACATTTTAACATGTTGCATTTTAACATGATAAAATGTTACATTTTAACATGTTTCATTTTAACATGATAAAATGTTACATTTTAACATGTTGCATTTTAACATGATAAAATGTTACAATTTAACATGTTTCATTTTAACATGATAAAATGTTACATTTTAACATGTTTCATTTTAACATGATAAAATGTTACATTTTAACATGTTTCATTTTAACATGATAAATATTACATTTTAACATGTTTCATTTTAACATGATAAAATGTTACATTTTAACATGTTTCATTTTAACATGATAAAATGTTACATTTTAACATGTTTCATTTTAACATGATAAAATCTTACATTTTAACATGTTTCATTTTAACATGATAAAATGTTACTTTTTAACAAGTTGCATTTTAACATGATAAAATGTTACATTTTAACATGTTGCATTTTAACATGATAAAATGTTACATTTTAACTTGTTTCATTTTAACATGATAAAATGTTACATTTTAACATGTTTCATTTAAAAATGTTACATTAAAAAATGTTACATTTTAACATGTTATATTTTAATATGTTACATTTTAACATGTTGCATTTTAACAAGATAAAATGTTACATTTTAACATGTTGCATTTTAACATGATAAAATGTTACATTTTAACATGTTGCATTTTAACATGATAAAATGTTACATTTTAACATGTTGCATTTTAACATGATAAAATGTTACATTTTAACATGTTTCATTTTTACATGATAAAATGTTAAATTTAAAAATGTTACATTTTTACATGTTTCATTTAAACATGATAAAATGTTACATTTTAACATTTTTCATTTTAACATCATAAAATGTTACATTTTAACATGTTTCATTTTAACATGATAAAATCTTACATGTTAACATGTTTCATTTTAACATGATAAAATGTTACATTTTAACATGTTGCATTTTAACATGATAAAATGTTACATTTTAACATGTTTCATTTTAAAATGTTACATTTTAAAATGTTACATTTTAACATGTTGCATTTTAACATGATAAAATGTTACATTTTAACATGTTGCATTTTAACATGGTAAAATGTTACATTTTAACATGTTGCATTTTAACATGATAAAATGTTACATTTTAACATATTGCGATTTAACATGATAAAATGTTACATTTTAACATATTGCGATTTAACATGATAAAATGTTACATTTTAAAATGTTACATTTGAACATGTTACATTTTAATATGTTACATTTTAACATGATAAAATGTTACATTTTAACATGTTTCATTTAAAAATGTTACATTAAAAAATGTTACATTTTAACATGTTACATTTTAATATGTTACATTTTAACATGTTGCATTTTAACATGATAAAATGTTACATTTTAACATGTTGCATTTTAACATGATAAAATGTTACATTTTAACATGTTGCATTTTAACATGATAAAATGTTACATTTTAACATGTTTCATTTTAAAATGTTACATTTTAAAATGTTACATTTTAACATGTTGCATTTTAACATGATAAAATGTTACATTTTAACATGTTGCATTTTAACATGATAAAATGTTACATTTTAACATGTTGCATTTTAACATGATAAAATGTTACATTTTAACATGTTTCATTTTAACATGATAAAATGTTACATTTTAACATGTTTCATTTAAAAATGTTACATTTTAAAATGTTACATTTTAACATGTTACATTTTAATATGTTACATTTTAACATGTTGCATTTTAACATAGTAAAATGTTACATTTTAACATGTTGCATTTTAACATGATAAAATGTTACATTTAAACATATTGCGATTTAACATGATAAAATGTTACATTTTAAAATGTTACATTTGAACATGTTACATTTTAATATGTTACATTTTAACATGATAAAATGTTACATTTTAACATGTTTCATTTAAAAATGTTACATTAAAAAATGTTACATTTTAACATGTTACATTTTAATATGTTACATTTTAACATGTTGCATTTTAACATGATAAAATGTTACATTTTAACATGTTGTATTTTAACATGATAAAATGTAACATTTTAACATGTTGCATTTTAACATGTTGCATTTTAACATAATAAAATGTTACATTTTACATGTTTCATTTTAACATCATAAAATGTTACATTTTAACATGTTACATTTTAATATGTCACATTTAAACATGTTGCATTTTAACATGATAAAATGTTACATTTTAACATGTTTTATTTTAACATGATAAAATGTTACATTTTAACATGTTTCATTTTAACATCATAAAATGTTACATTTTAACATGTTTCATTTTAACATGATAAAATGTTACATTTTAACATGTTACATTTTAATATGTTACATTTTAACATGTTGCATTTTAACATGATAAAATGTTACATTTTAACATGTTGCATTTTAACATGTTGCATTTTAACATGATAAAATGTTACATTTTAACATGTTGCATTTTTACATGATAAAATGTTACATTTTAACATGTTGCATTTTAACATGATAAAATGTTACATTTTAACATGTTGCATTTTAACATGATAAAATGTTACATTTTAACATGTTGCATTTTAACATGATAAAATGTTACATTTTAACATGTTGCATTTTAACATGATAAAATGTTACATTTTAACATGTTTCATTTTAACATGATAAAATGTTACATTTTAATATGTTGCATTTTAACATGATAAAATGTTACATTTTAACATGTTTCATTTTAACATGATAAAATGTTACATTTAAACATGTTTCATTTTAACATGATAAAATGTTACATTTTAACATGTTTCATTTTAACATGATAAAATGTTAAATTTAAAAATGTTACATTTTTACATGTTTCATTTAAACATTATAAAATGATACATTTTAACATTTTTCATTTTAACATCATAAAAAGTTACATTTTAACATGTTAAATTTTAATATGTCACATTTAAACATGTTGCATTTTAACATGATAAAATGTTACATTTTAACATGTTGTATTTTAACATGATAAAATGTAACATTTTAACATGTTGCATTTTAACATGTTGCATTTTAACATAATAAAATGTTACATTTTACATGTTTCATTTTAACATCATAAAATGTTACATTTTAACATGTTACATTTTAATATGTCACATTTAAACATGTTGCATTTTAACATGATAAAATGTTACATTTTAACATGTTTTATTTTAACATGATAAAATGTTACATTTTAACATGTTTCATTTTAACATCATAAAATGTTACATTTTAACATGTTTCATTTTAACATGATAAAATGTTACATTTTAACATGTTACATTTTAATATGTTACATTTTAACATGTTGCATTTTAACATGATAAAATGTTACATTTTAACATGTTGCATTTTAACATGTTGCATTTTAACATGATAAAATGTTACATTTTAACATGTTGCATTTTTACATGATAAAATGTTACATTTTAACATGTTGCATTTTAACATGATAAAATGTTACATTTTAACATGTTGCATTTTAACATGATAAAATGTTACATTTTAACATGTTGCATTTTAACAGGATAAAATGTTACATTATAACATGTTTCAATTTAACATGATAAAATGTTACATTTTAACATGTTACATTTTTATATGTTACATTTTAACATGTTGCATTTTAACATGATAAAATGATACATTTTAACATGTTGCATTTTAACATGATAAAATGTTACATTTTAACATGTTGCATTTTAACATGATAAAATGTTACATTTTAACATGTTTCATTTTAACATGATAAAATGTTACATTTTAACATGTTGCATTTTAACATGATAAAATGTTACATTTTAACATGTTTCATTTTAACATGATAAAATGTTACATTTAAACATGTTTCATTTTAACATGATAAAATGTTACATTTTAACATGTTTCATTTTAACATGATAAAATGTTACATTTAAACATGTTTCATTTTAACATGATAAAATTTTACATTTTAACATGTTTCGTTTTTACATGATAAAATGTTACATTTTAACATGTTTCATTTTAACATGATAAAATGTTACATTTTAACATGTTTCATTTTAACATGATAAAATGTTACATTTTAACATGTTGCATTTTAACATGATAAAATGTTACATTTTAACTTGTTTCATTTTAACATGATAAAATGTTACATTTTTACATGTTTCATTTAAAAATGTTACATTAAAAAATGTTACATTTTAACATGTTACATTTTAATATGTTACATTTTAACATGTTGCATTTTAATATGTTACATTTTAACATGTTGCATTTTAACATGATAAAATGTTACATTTTAACATGTTGCATTTTAACATGATAAAATGTTACATTTTAACATGTTGCATTTTAACATGATAAAATGTTACATTTTAACATGTTTCATTTTAACATGATAAAATGTTACATTTTAACATGTTTCATTTTAACATGATAAAATGTTACATTTAAAAATGTTACATTTTTACATGTTTCATTTAAACATGATAAAATGTTACATTTTAACATTTTTCATTTTAACATGATAAAATGTTACATTTTAACATGTTACATTTTAATATGTTACATTTTAACATGATAAAATGTTACATTTTAACATGTTTCATTTAAAAATGTTACATTAAAAAATGTTACATTTTAACATGTTACATTTTAATATGTTACATTTTAACATGTTGCATTTTAACATGATAAAATGTTAAATTTAAAAATGTTACATTTTTACATGTTTCATTTAAACATTATAAAATGTTACATTTTAACATTTTTCATTTTAACATCATAAAAAGTTACATTTTAACATGTTAAATTTTAATATGTCACATTTAAACATGTTGCATTTTAACATGATAAAATGTTACATTTTAACATGTTGTATTTTAACATGATAAAATGTAACATTTTAACATGTTGCATTTTAACATGTTGCATTTTAACATAATAAAATGTTACATTTTACATGTTTCATTTTAACATCATAAAATGTTACATTTTAACATGTTACATTTTAAAATGTCACATTTAAACATGTTTTATTTTAACATGATAAAATGTTACATTTTAACATGTTTTATTTTAACATGATAAAATGTTACATTTTAACATGTTTCATTTTAACATCATAAAATGTTACATTTTAACATGTTTCATTTTAACATGATAAAATGTTACATTTTAACATGTTACATTTTAATATGTTACATTTTAACATGTTGCATTTTAACATGATAAAATGTTACATTTTAACATGTTGTATTTTAACATGATAAAATGTAACATTTTAACATGTTGCATTTTAACATGTTGCATTTTAACATAATAAAATGTTACATTTTACATGTTTCATTTTAACATTATAAAATGTTACATTTTAACATGTTACATTTTAATATGTCACATTTAAACATGTTGCATTTTAACATGATAAAATGTTACATTTTAACATGTTTTATTTTAACATGATAAAATGTTACATTTTAACATGTTTCATTTTAACATCATAAAATGTTACATTTTAACATGTTTCATTTTAACATGATAAAATGTTACATTTTAACATGTTACATTTTAATATGTTACATTTTAACATGTTGCATTTTAACATGATAAAATGTTACATTTTAACATGTTGCATTTTAACATGTTGCATTTTAACATGATAAAATGTTACATTTTAACATGTTGCATTTTTACATGATAAAATGTTACATTTTAACATGTTGCATTTTAACATGATAAAATGTTACATTTTAACATGTTGCATTTTAACATGATAAAATGTTACATTTTAACATGTTGCATTTTAACATGATAAAATGTTACATTATAACATGTTTCAATTTAACATGATAAAATGTTACATTTTAACATGTTACATTTTTATATGTTACATTTTAACATGTTGCATTTTAACATGATAAAATGTTACATTTTAACATGTTGCATTTTAACATGATAAAATGTTACATTTTAACATGTTGCATTTTAACATGATAAAATGTTACATTTTAACATGTTTCATTTTAACATGATAAAATGTTACATTTTAACATGTTGCATTTTAACATGATAAAATGTTACATTTTAACATGTTTCATTTTAACATGATAAAATGTTACATTTAAACATGTTTCATTTTAACATGATAAAATGTTACATTTTAACATGTTTCATTTTAACATGATAAAATGTTACATTTAAACATGTTTCATTTTAACATGATAAAATTTTACATTTTAACATGTTTCATTTTAACATGATAAAATGTTACATTTTAACATGTTTCATTTTAACATGATAAAATGTTACATTTTAACATGTTTCATTTTAACATGATAAAATGTTACATTTTAACATGTTGCATTTTAACATGATAAAATGTTACATTTTAACTTGTTTCATTTTAACATGATAAAATGTTACATTTTTACATGTTTCATTTAAAAATGTTACGTTAAAAAATGTTACATTTTAACATGTTACATTTTAATATGTTACATTTTAACATGTTGCATTTTAACATGATAAAATGTTACATTTTAACATGTTGCATTTTAACATGATAAAATGTTACATTTTAACATGTTTCATTTTAACATGATAAAATGTTACATTTTAACATGTTTCATTTTAACATGATAAAATGTTACATTTAAAAATGTTACATTTTTACATGTTTCATTTAAACATGATAAAATGTTACATTTTAACATTTTTCATTTTAACATGATAAAATGTTACATTTTAACATGTTACATTTTAATATGTTACATTTTAACATGATAAAATGTTACATTTTAACATGTTTCATTTAAAAATGTTACATTAAAAAATGTTACATTTTAACATGTTACATTTTAATATGTTACATTTTAACATGTTGCATTTTAACATGATAAAATGTTAAATTTAAAAATGTTACATTTTTACATGTTTCATTTAAACATTATAAAATGTTACATTTTAACATTTTTCATTTTAACATCATAAAAAGTTACATTTTAACATGTTAAATTTTAATATGTCACATTTAAACATGTTGCATTTTAACATGATAAAATGTTACATTTTAACATGTTGTATTTTAACATGATAAAATGTAACATTTTAACATGTTGCATTTTAACATGTTGCATTTTAACATAATAAAATGTTACATTTTACATGTTTCATTTTAACATCATAAAATGTTACATTTTAACATGTTACATTTTAATATGTCACATTTAAACATGTTGCATTTTAACATGATAAAATGTTACATTTTAACATGTTTTATTTTAACATGATAAAATGTTACATTTTAACATGTTTCATTTTAACATCATAAAATGTTACATTTTAACATGTTTCATTTTAACATGATAAAATGTTACATTTTAACATGTTACATTTTAATATGTTACATTTTAACATGTTGCATTTTAACATGATAAAATGTTACATTTTAACATGTTGCATTTTAACATGTTGCATTTTAACATGATAAAATGTTACATTTTAACATGTTGCATTTTTACATGATAAAATGTTACATTTTAACATGTTGCATTTTAACATGATAAAATGTTACATTTTAACATGTTGCATTTTAACATGATAAAATGTTACATTTTAACATGTTGCATTTTAACATGATAAAATGTTACATTATAACATGTTTCAATTTAACATGATAAAATGTTACATTTTAACATGTTACATTTTTATATGTTACATTTTAACATGTTGCATTTTAACATGATAAAATGTTACATTTTAACATGTTGCATTTTAACATGATAAAATGTTACATTTTAACATGTTGCATTTTAACATGATAAAATGTTACATTTTAACATGTTTCATTTTAACATGATAAAATGTTACATTTTAACATGTTGCATTTTAACATGATAAAATGTTACATTTTAACATGTTTCATTTTAACATGATAAAATGTTACATTTAAACATGTTTCATTTTAACATGATAAAATGTTACATTTTAACATGTTTCATTTTAACATGATAAAATGTTACATTTAAACATGTTTCATTTTAACATGATAAAATTTTACATTTTAACATGTTTCATTTTAACATGATAAAATGTTACATTTTAACATGTTTCATTTTAACATGATAAAATGTTACATTTTAACATGTTTCATTTTAACATGATAAAATGTTACATTTTAACATGTTGCATTTTAACATGATAAAATGTTACATTTTAACTTGTTTCATTTTAACATGATAAAATGTTACATTTTTACATGTTTCATTTAAAAATGTTACATTAAAAAATGTTACATTTTAACATGTTACATTTTAATATGTTACATTTTAACATGTTGCATTTTAACATGATAAAATGTTACATTTTAACATGTTGCATTTTAACATGATAAAATGTTACATTTTAACATGTTGCATTTTAACATGATAAAATGTTACATTTTAACATGTTTCATTTTAACATGATAAAATGTTACATTTTAACATGTTTCATTTTAACATGATAAAATGTTACATTTAAAAATGTTACATTTTTACATGTTTCATTTAAACATGATAAAATGTTACATTTTAACATTTTTCATTTTAACATGATAAAATGTTACATTTTAACATGTTACATTTTAATATGTTACATTTTAACATGATAAAATGTTACATTTTAACATGTTTCATTTAAAAATGTTACATTAAAAAATGTTACATTTTAACATGTTACATTTTAATATGTTACATTTTAACATGTTGCATTTTAACATGATAAATTGTTACATTTTAACATGTTGCATTTTAACATGATAAAATGTTACATTTTAACATGTTGCATTTTAACATGATAAAATGTTACATTTTAACATGTTTCATTTTAAAATGTTACATTTTAAAATGTTACATTTTAACATGTTGCATTTTAACATGATAAAATGTTACATTTTAACATGTTGCATTTTAACATGATAAAATGTTACATTTTAACATGTTGCATTTTAACATGATAAAATGTTACATTTTAACATGTTTCATTTTAACATGATAAAATGTTACATTTTAACATGTTTCATTTAAAAATGTTACATTTTAAAATGTTACATTTTAACATGTTACATTTTAATATGTTACATTTTAACATGTTGCATTTTAACATAGTAAAATGTTACATTTTAACATGTTGCATTTTAACATGATAAAATGTTACATTTTAACATATTGCGATTTAACATGATAAAATGTTACATTTTAAAATGTTACATTTGAACATGTTACATTTTAATATGTTACATTTTAACATGTTGCATTTTAACATAGTAAAATGTTACATTTTAACATGTTGCATTTAAACATGATAAAATGTTACATTTTAACATATTGCGATTTAACATGATAAAATGTTACATTTTAAAATGTTACATTTGAACATGTTACATTTTAATATGTTACATTTTAACATGATAAAATGTTAAAATTTAACATTTTTCATTTTAACATCATAAAATGTTACATTTTAACATGTTACATTTTAATATGTTACATTTTAACATGTTGCATTTTAACATGATAAAATGTTACATTTTAACATGTTGCATTTTAACATGTTGCATTTTAACATGATAAAATGTTACATTTTAACATGTTGCATTTTTACATGATAAAATGTTACATTTTAACATGTTGCATTTTAACATGATAAAATGTTACATTTTAACATGTTGCATTTTAACATGATAAAATGTTACATTTTAACATGTTGCATTTTAACATGATAAAATGTTACATTATAACATGTTTCAATTTAACATGATAAAATGTTACATTTTAACATGTTACATTTTTATATGTTACATTTTAACATGTTGCATTTTAACATGATAAAATGTTACATTTTAACATGTTGCATTTTAACATGATAAAATGTTACATTTTAACATGTTGCATTTTAACATGATAAAATGTTACATTTAAACATGTTTCATTTTAACATGATAAAATGTTACATTTTAACATGTTTCATTTTAACATGATAAAATGTTACATTTAAACATGTTTCATTTTAACATGATAAAATTTTACATTTTAACATGTTTCATTTTAACATGATAAAATGTTACATTTTAACATGTTTCATTTTAACATGATAAAATGTTACATTTTAACATGTTTCATTTTAAAATGTAACATTTTTTAATGTAACATTTTATCATGTTAAAATGAAACATGTTAAAATGTAATATTTTATCACGTTAAAATGAAACATGTTAAAATGTAACATTTTATCATGTTAAAATGCAACATGTTAAAATGTAACATTTTATCATGTTAAAATGCAACATGTTAAAATGTAACATTTTATCATGTTAAAATGCAACATGTTAAAATGTAACATTTTATCATGTTAAAATGAAACATGTTAAAATGTAAGATTTTATCATGTTAAAATGAAACATGTAAAAATGTAACATTTTATCATGTTAAAATGAAACATGTAAAAATGTAACATTTTATCATGTTAAAATGAAACATGTTAAAATGTAACATTTTATGATGTTAAAATGAAACATGTTAAAATGTAACATTTTATCATGTTAAAATAAAACATGTAAAAATGTAACATTTTATCATGTTAAAATGCAACATGTTTAAATGTGACATATTAAAATGTAACATGTTAAAATGTAACATTTTATGATGTTAAAATGAAACATGTAAAATGTAACATTTTATTATGTTAAAATGCAACATGTTAAAATGCAACATGTTAAAATGTTACATTTTATCATGTTAAAATACAACATGTTAAAATGTAACATTTTATCATGTTAAAATGCAACATGTTTAAATGTGACATATTAAAATTTAACATGTTAAAATGTAACATTTTATGATGTTAAAATGAAAAATGTTAAAATGTAACATTTTATAATGTTTAAATGAAACATGTAAAAATGTAACATTTTTAAATTTAACATTTTATCATGTTAAAATGAAACATGTTAAAATGTAACATTTTATCATGTTAAAATGCAACATGTTAAAATGTAACATTTTATCATGTTAAAATGCAACATGTTAAAATGTAACATTTTATCATGTTAAAATGCAACATGTTAAAATGTAACATATTAAAATGTAACATGTTAAAATGTAACATTTTTTAATGTAACATTTTTAAATGAAACATGTTAAAATGTAACATTTTATCATGTTAAAATGTAACATATTAAAATGTAACATGTTCAAATGTAACATTTTAAAATGTAACATTTTATCATGTTAAATCGCAATATGTTAAAATGTAACATTTTATCATGTTAAAATGCAACATGTTAAAATGTAACATTTTACTATGTTAAAATGCAACATGTTAAAATGTAACATATTAAAATGTAACATGTTAAAATGTAACATTTTAAAATGTAACATTTTTAAATGAAACATGTTAAAATGTAACATTTTATCATGTTAAAATGAAACATGTTAAAATGTAACATTTTATCATGTTAAAATGCAACATGTTAAAATGTAACATTTTATCATGATAAAATGCAACATGTTAAAATGTAACATTTTATCATGTTAAAATGCAACATGTTAAAATGTAACATTTTAAAATGTAACATTTTAAAATGAAACATGTTAAAATGTAACATTTTATCATGTTAAAATGCAACATGTTAAAATGTAACATTTTATCATGTTAAAATGCAACATGTTAAAATGTAACATTTTATCATGTTAAAATGCAACATGTTAAAATGTAACATATTAAAATGTAACATGTTAAAATGTAACATTTTTTAATGTAACATTTTTAAATGAAACCTGTTAAAATGTAACATTTTATCATGTTAAAATGTAACATATTAAAATGTAACATGTTAAAATGTAACATTTTATCATGTAAAAATGAAAAATGTTAAAATGTAACATTTTATCATGTTTAAATGAAACATGTAAAAATGTAACATTTTTAAATGTAACATTTTATCATGTTAAAATGAAACATGTTAAAATGTAACATTTTATCATGTTAAAATGAAACATGTTAAAATGTAACATTTTATCATGTTAAAATGAAACATGTTAAAATGTAACATTTTATCATGTTAAAATGCAACATGTTAAAATGTAACATTTTATCATGTTAAAATGCAACATGTTATAATGTAACATTTTATCATGTTAAAATGCAACATGTTAAAATGTAACATATTAAAATGTAACATGTTAAAATGTAACATTTTTTAATGTAACATTTTTAAATGAAACATGTAAAAATGTAACATTTTATCATGTTAAAATGAAACAAGTTAAAATGTAACATTTTATCATGTTAAAATGCAACATGTTAAAATGTAACATTTTATCATGTTAAAATGAAACATGTTAAAATGTAACATTTTATCATGTTAAAATGAAACATGTTAAAATGTAAC
The DNA here is from genome assembly GCF_028750875.1 of Macrosteles quadrilineatus. NCBI lineage: Eukaryota > Metazoa > Arthropoda > Insecta > Hemiptera > Cicadellidae > Macrosteles > Macrosteles quadrilineatus. The sequence continues at coordinate 98,979 of NW_026542710.1, forward strand.
ATTTTATCATGTTAAATTGAAACATGTTATAATGTAACATTTTATCATGTTAAAATGCAACATGTTAAAATGTAACATTTTATCATGTTAAAATGCAACATGTTAAAATGTAACATTTTATCATGTTAAAATGCAACATGTTAAAATGTAACATTTTATCATGTAAAAATGCAACATGTTAAAATGTAACATTTTATCATGTTAAAATGCAACATGTTAAAATGTAACATTTTATCATGTTAAAATGCAACATGTTAAAATGTAACATATTAAAATGTAACATGTTAAAATGTAACATTTTAAAATGTAACATTTTAAAATGAAACATGTTAAAATGTAACATTTTATCATGTTAAAATGAAACATGTTAAAATGTAACATTTTATCATGTTAAAATGCAACATGTTAAAATGTAACATTTTATCATGTTAAAATGCAACATGTTAAAATGTAACATTTTTTCATGTTAAAATGAAACATGTTAAAATGTAAGATTTTATCATGTTAAAATGAAACATGTAAAAATGTAACATTTTATCATGTTAAAATGAAACATGTAAAAATGTAACATTTTATCATGTTAAAATGAAACATGTTAAAATGTAACATTTTATGATGTTAAAATGAAACATGTTAAAATGTAACATTTTATCATGTTAAAATAAAACATGTAAAAATGTAACATTTTATCATGTTAAAATGCAACATGTTTAAATGTGACATATTAAAATGTAACATGTTAAAATGTAACATTTTATGATGTTAAAATGAAACATGTAAAATGTAACATTTTATTATGTTAAAATGCAACATGTTAAAATGCAACATGTTAAAATGTTACATTTTATCATGTTAAAATACAACATGTTAAAATGTAACATTTTATCATGTTAAAATGCAACATGTTTAAATGTGACATATTAAAATTTAACATGTTAAAATGTAACATTTTATGATGTTAAAATGAAAAATGTTAAAATGTAACATTTTATAATGTTTAAATGAAACATGTAAAAATGTAACATTTTTAAATTTAACATTTTATCATGTTAAAATGAAACATGTTAAAATGTAACATTTTATCATGTTAAAATGCAACATGTTAAAATGTAACATTTTATCATGTTAAAATGCAACATGTTAAAATGTAACATTTTATCATGTTAAAATGCAACATGTTAAAATGTAACATATTAAAATGTAACATGTTAAAATGTAACATTTTTTAATGTAACATTTTTAAATGAAACATGTTAAAATGTAACATTTTATCATGTTAAAATGTAACATATTAAAATGTAACATGTTCAAATGTAACATTTTAAAATGTAACATTTTATCATGTTAAATCGCAATATGTTAAAATGTAACATTTTATCATGTTAAAATGCAACATGTGAAAATGTAACATATTAAAATGTAACATGTTAAAATGTAACATTTTAAAATGTAACATTTTTAAATGAAACATGTTAAAATGTAACATTTTATCATGTTAAAATGAAACATGTTAAAATGTAACATTTTATCATGTTAAAATGCAACATGTTAAAATGTAACATTTTATCATGTTAAAATGCAACATGTTAAAATGTAACATTTTATCATGTTAAAATGCAACATGTTAAAATGTAACATTTTAAAATGTAACATTTTAAAATGAAACATGTTAAAATGTAACATTTTATCATGTTAAAATGCAACATGTTAAAATGTAACATTTTATCATGTTAAAATGCAACATGTTAAAATGTAACATTTTATCATGTTAAAATGCAACATGTTAAAATGTAACATATTAAAATGTAACATGTTAAAATGTAACATTTTTAAATGAAACATGTTAAAATGTAACATTTTATCATGTTAAAATGTAACATATTAAAATGTAACATGTTAAAATGTAACATTTTATCATGTTAAAATGAAAAATGTTAAAATGTAACATTTTATCATGTTTAAATGAAACATGTAAAAATGTAACATTTTTAAATGTAACATTTTATCATGTTAAAATGAAACATGTTAAAATGTAACATTTTATCATGTTAAAATGAAACATGTTAAAATGTAACATTTTATCATGTTAAAATGCAACATGTTAAAATGTAACATTTTATCATGTTAAAATGCAACATGTTAAAATGTAACATTTTATCATGTTAAAATGCAACATGTTAAAATGTAACATTTTATCATGTTAAAATGCAACATGTTAAAATGTAACATATTAAAATGTAACATGTTAAAATGTAACATTTTTTAATGTAACATTTTTAAATGAAACATGTAAAAATGTAACATTTTATCATGTTAAAATGAAACAAGTTAAAATGTAACATTTTATCATGTTAAAATGCAACATGTTAAAATGTAACATTTTATCATGTTAAAATGAAACATGTTAAAATGTAACATTTTATCATGTTAAAATGAAACATGTTAAAATGTAACATTTTATCATGTTAAAATGAAACATGTTAAAATGTAAAATTTTATCATGTTAAAATGAAACATGTTTAAATGTAACATTTTATCATGTTAAAATGCAACATGTTAAAATGTAACATTTTATCATGTTAAAATGCAACATGTTAAAATGTAACATTTTATCATGTTAAAATGCAACATGTTAAAATGTAACATATTAAAATGTAACATGTTAAAATGTAACATTTTTTAATGTAACATTTTTAAATGAAACATGTTAAAATGTAACATTTTATCATGTTAAAATGTAACATATTAAAATGTAACATGTTCAAATGTAACATTTTAAAATGTAACATTTTATCATGTTAAATCGCAATATGTTAAAATGTAACATTTTATCATGTTAAAATGCAACATGTTAAAATGTAACATTTTACTATGTTAAAATGCAACATGTTAAAATGTAACATTTTATCATGTTAAAATGCAACATGTTAAAATGTAACATTTTATCATGATAAAATGCAACATGTTAAAATGTAACATTTTATCATGTTAAAATGCAACATGTTAAAATGTAACATTTTATCATGATAAAATGCAACATGTTAAAATGTAACATTTTATCATGTTAAAATGCAACATGTTAAAATGTAACATTTTAAAATGTAACATTTTAAAATGAAACATGTTAAAATGTAACATTTTATCATGTTAAAATGCAACATGTTAAAATGTAACATTTTATCATGTTAAAATGCAACATGTTAAAATGTAACATTTTATCATGTTAAAATGCAACATGTTAAAATGTAACATATTAAAATGTAACATGTTAAAATGTAACATTTTAAAATGTAACATTTTTAAATGAAACATGTTAAAATGTAACATTTTATCATGTTAAAATGAAACATGTTAAAATGTAACATTTTATCATGTTAAAATGCAACATGTTAAAATGTAACATTTTATCATGATAAAATGCAACATGTTAAAATGTAACATTTTATCATGTTAAAATGCAACATGTTAAAATGTAACATTTTAAAATGTAACATTTTAAAATGAAACATGTTAAAATGTAACATTTTATCATGTTAAAATGCAACATGTTAAAATGTAACATTTTATCATGTTAAAATGCAACATGTTAAAATGTAACATTTTATCATGTTAAAATGCAACATGTTAAAATGTAACATATTAAAATGTAACATGTTAAAATGTAACATTTTTTAATGTAACATTTTTAAATGAAACCTGTTAAAATGTAACATTTTATCATGTTAAAATGTAACATATTAAAATGTAACATGTTAAAATGTAACATTTTATCATGTTAAAATGAAAAATGTTAAAATGTAACATTTTATCATGTTTAAATGAAACATGTAAAAATGTAACATTTTTAAATGTAACATTTTATCATGTTAAAATGAAACATGTTAAAATGTAACATTTTATCATGTTAAAATGAAACATGTTAAAATGTAACATTTTATCATGTTAAAATGAAACATGTTAAAATGTAACATTTTATCATGTTAAAATGCAACATGTTAAAATGTAACATTTTATCATGTTAAAATGCAACATGTTATAATGTAACATTTTATCATGTTAAAATGCAACATGTTAAAATGTAACATATTAAAATGTAACATGTTAAAATGTAACATTTTTTAATGTAACATTTTTAAATGAAACATGTAAAAATGTAACATTTTATCATGTTAAAATGAAACAAGTTAAAATGTAACATTTTATCATGTTAAAATGCAACATGTTAAAATGTAACATTTTATCATGTTAAAATGAAACATGTTAAAATGTAACATTTTATCATGTTAAAATGAAACATGTTAAAATGTAACATTTTATCATGTTAAATTGAAACATGTTATAATGTAACATTTTATCATGTTAAAATGCAACATGTTAAAATGTAACATTTTATCATGTTAAAATGCAACATGTTAAAATGTAACATTTTATCATGTTAAAATGCAACATGTTAAAATGTAACATTTTATCATGTAAAAATGCAACATGTTAAAATGTAACATTTTATCATGTTAAAATGCAACATGTTAAAATGTAACATTTTATCATGTTAAAATGCAACATGTTAAAATGTAACATATTAAAATGTAACATGTTAAAATGTAACATTTTAAAATGTAACATTTTAAAATGAAACATGTTAAAATGTAACATTTTATCATGTTAAAATGAAACATGTTAAAATGTAACATTTTATCATGTTAAAATGCAACATGTTAAAATGTAACATTTTATCATGTTAAAATGCAACATGTTAAAATGTAACATTTTATCATGTTAAAATGAAACATGTTAAAATGTAAGATTTTATCATGTTAAAATGAAACATGTAAAAATGTAACATTTTATCATGTTAAAATGAAACATGTAAAAATGTAACATTTTATCATGTTAAAATGAAACATGTTAAAATGTAACATTTTATGATGTTAAAATGAAACATGTTAAAATGTAACATTTTATCATGTTAAAATAAAACATGTAAAAATGTAACATTTTATCATGTTAAAATGCAACATGTTTAAATGTGACATATTAAAATGTAACATGTTAAAATGTAACATTTTATGATGTTAAAATGAAACATGTAAAATGTAACATTTTATTATGTTAAAATGCAACATGTTAAAATGCAACATGTTAAAATGTTACATTTTATCATGTTAAAATACAACATGTTAAAATGTAACATTTTATCATGTTAAAATGCAACATGTTTAAATGTGACATATTAAAATTTAACATGTTAAAATGTAACATTTTATGATGTTAAAATGAAAAATGTTAAAATGTAACATTTTATAATGTTTAAATGAAACATGTAAAAATGTAACATTTTTAAATTTAACATTTTATCATGTTAAAATGAAACATGTTAAAATGTAACATTTTATCATGTTAAAATGCAACATGTTAAAATGTAACATTTTATCATGTTAAAATGCAACATGTTAAAATGTAACATTTTATCATGTTAAAATGCAACATGTTAAAATGTAACATATTAAAATGTAACATGTTAAAATGTAACATTTTTTAATGTAACATTTTTAAATGAAACATGTTAAAATGTAACATTTTATCATGTTAAAATGTAACATATTAAAATGTAACATGTTCAAATGTAACATTTTAAAATGTAACATTTTATCATGTTAAATCGCAATATGTTAAAATGTAACATTTTATCATGTTAAAATGCAACATGTGAAAATGTAACATATTAAAATGTAACATGTTAAAATGTAACATTTTAAAATGTAACATTTTTAAATGAAACATGTTAAAATGTAACATTTTATCATGTTAAAATGAAACATGTTAAAATGTAACATTTTATCATGTTAAAATGCAACATGTTAAAATGTAACATTTTATCATGTTAAAATGCAACATGTTAAAATGTAACATTTTATCATGTTAAAATGCAACATGTTAAAATGTAACATTTTAAAATGTAACATTTTAAAATGAAACATGTTAAAATGTAACATTTTATCATGTTAAAATGCAACATGTTAAAATGTAACATTTTATCATGTTAAAATGCAACATGTTAAAATGTAACATTTTATCATGTTAAAATGCAACATGTTAAAATGTAACATATTAAAATGTAACATGTTAAAATGTAACATTTTTAAATGAAACATGTTAAAATGTAACATTTTATCATGTTAAAATGTAACATATTAAAATGTAACATGTTAAAATGTAACATTTTATCATGTTAAAATGAAAAATGTTAAAATGTAACATTTTATCATGTTTAAATGAAACATGTAAAAATGTAACATTTTTAAATGTAACATTTTATCATGTTAAAATGAAACATGTTAAAATGTAACATTTTATCATGTTAAAATGAAACATGTTAAAATGTAACATTTTATCATGTTAAAATGCAACATGTTAAAATGTAACATTTTATCATGTTAAAATGCAACATGTTAAAATGTAACATTTTATCATGTTAAAATGCAACATGTTAAAATGTAACATTTTATCATGTTAAAATGCAACATGTTAAAATGTAACATATTAAAATGTAACATGTTAAAATGTAACATTTTTTAATGTAACATTTTTAAATGAAACATGTAAAAATGTAACATTTTATCATGTTAAAATGAAACAAGTTAAAATGTAACATTTTATCATGTTAAAATGCAACATGTTAAAATGTAACATTTTATCATGTTAAAATGAAACATGTTAAAATGTAACATTTTATCATGTTAAAATGAAACATGTTAAAATGTAACATTTTATCATGTTAAAATGAAACATGTTAAAATGTAAAATTTTATCATGTTAAAATGAAACATGTTTAAATGTAACATTTTATCATGTTAAAATGAAACATGTTAAAATGTAACATTTTATCATGTTAAAATGAAACATGTTTAAATGTAACATTTTATCATGTTAAAATGAAACATGTTAAAATGTAACATTTTATCATGTTAAAATGCAACATGTTAAAATGTAACATTTTATCATGTTAAAATGAAACATGTTAAAATGTAACATTTTATCATGTTAAAATGCAACATGTTAAAATGTAACATTTTATCATGTTAAAATGCAACATGTTAAAATGTAACAAAAAAAAATGTAACATGTTAAAATGTAACATTTTATCATGTTAAATTGAAACATGTTATAATGTAACATTTTATCATGTTAAAATGCAACATGTTAAAACGTAACATTTTATCATGTTAAAATGCAACATGTTAAAATGTAACATTTTATCATGTTAAAATGCAACATGTTAAAATGTAACATTTTATCATGTAAAAATGCAACATGTTAAAATGTAACATTTTATCATGTTAAAATGCAACATGTTAAAATGCAACATGTTAAAATGTAACATTTTATCATGTTAAAATGCAACATGTTAAAATGTAACATATTAAAATGTAACATGTTAAAATGTAACATTTTATGATGTTAAAATGAAAAATGTTAAAATGTAACATTTTATCATGTTTAAATGAAACATGTAAAAATGTAACATTTTTTAATGTAACATTTTATCATGTTAAAATGAAACATGTTAAAATGTAACATTTTATCATGTTAAAATGCAACATGTTAAAATGTAACATATTAAAATGTAACATGTTAAAATGTAACATTTTAAAATGTAACATTTTAAAATGAAACATGTTAAAATGTAACATTTTATCATGTTAAAATGAAACATGTTAAAATGTAACATTTTATCATGTTAAAATGCAACATGTTAAAATGTAACATTTTATCATGTTAAAATGCAACATGTTAAAATGTAACATTTTATCATGTTAAAATGAAACATGTTAAAATGTAAGATTTTATCATGTTAAAATGAAACATGTAAAAATGTAACATTTTATCATGTTAAAATGAAACATGTAAAAATGTAACATTTTATCATGTTAAAATGAAACATGTTAAAATGTAACATTTTATGATGTTAAAATGAAACATGTTAAAATGTAACATTTTATCATGTTAAAATGCAACATGTTAAAATGTAACATATTAAAATGTAACATGTTAAAATGTAACATTTTTTAATGTAACATTTTTAAATGAAACATGTAAAAATGTAACATTTTATCATGTTAAAATGAAACAAGTTAAAATGTAACATTTTATCATATTAAAATGTAACATGTTAAAATGTAACATTTTATCATGTTAAAATGAAAAATGTTAAAATGTAACATTTTATCATGTTTAAATGAAACATGTAAAAATGTAACATTTTTAAATGTAACATTTTATCATGTTAAAATAAAACATGTAAAAATGTAACATTTTATCATGTTAAAATGCAACATGTTTAAATGTGACATATTAAAATGTAACATGTTAAAATGTAACATTTTATGATGTTAAAATGAAACATGTAAAATGTAACATTTTATTATGTTAAAATGCAACATGTTAAAATGCAACATGTTAAAATGTTACATTTTATCATGTTAAAATACAACATGTTAAAATGTAACATTTTATCATGTTAAAATGCAACATGTTTAAATGTGACATATTAAAATTTAACATGTTAAAATGTAACATTTTATGATGTTAAAATGAAAAATGTTAAAATGTAACATTTTATAATGTTTAAATGAAACATGTAAAAATGTAACATTTTTAAATTTAACATTTTATCATGTTAAAATGAAACATGTTAAAATGTAACATTTTATCATGTTAAAATGCAACATGTTAAAATGTAACATTTTATCATGTTAAAATGCAACATGTTAAAATGTAACATTTTATCATGTTAAAATGCAACATGTTAAAATGTAACATATTAAAATGTAACATGTTAAAATGTAACATTTTTTAATGTAACATTTTTAAATGAAACATGTTAAAATGTAACATTTTATCATGTTAAAATGTAACATATTAAAATGTAACATGTTCAAATGTAACATTTTAAAATGTAACATTTTATCATGTTAAATCGCAATATGTTAAAATGTAACATTTTATCATGTTAAAATGCAACATGTTAAAATGTAACATTTTACTATGTTAAAATGCAACATGTTAAAATGTAACATATTAAAATGTAACATGTTAAAATGTAACATTTTAAAATGTAACATTTTTAAATGAAACATGTTAAAATGTAACATTTTATCATGTTAAAATGAAACATGTTAAAATGTAACATTTTATCATGTTAAAATGCAACATGTTAAAATGTAACATTTTATCATGATAAAATGCAACATGTTAAAATGTAACATTTTATCATGTTAAAATGCAACATGTTAAAATGTAACATTTTAAAATGTAACATTTTAAAATGAAACATGTTAAAATGTAACATTTTATCATGTTAAAATGCAACATGTTAAAATGTAACATTTTATCATGTTAAAATGCAACATGTTAAAATGTAACATTTTATCATGTTAAAATGCAACATGTTAAAATGTAACATATTAAAATGTAACATGTTAAAATGTAACATTTTTTAATGTAACATTTTTAAATGAAACATGTTAAAATGTAACATTTTATCATGTTAAAATGTAACATATTAAAATGTAACATGTTAAAATGTAACATTTTATCATGTTAAAATGAAAAATGTTAAAATGTAACATTTTATCATGTTTAAATGAAACATGTAAAAATGTAACATTTTTAAATGTAACATTTTATCATGTTAAAATGAAACATGTTAAAATGTAACATTTTATCATGTTAAAATGAAACATGTTAAAATGTAACATTTTATCATGTTAAAATGAAACATGTTAAAATGTAACATTTTATCATGTTAAAATGCAACATGTTAAAATGTAACATTTTATCATGTTAAAATGCAACATGTTATAATGTAACATTTTATCATGTTAAAATGCAACATGTTAAAATGTAACATATTAAAATGTAACATGTTAAAATGTAACATTTTTTAATGTAACATTTTTAAATGAAACATGTAAAAATGTAACATTTTATCATGTTAAAATGAAACAAGTTAAAATGTAACATTTTATCATGTTAAAATGCAACATGTTAAAATGTAACATTTTATCATGTTAAAATGAAACATGTTAAAATGTAACATTTTATCATGTTAAAATGAAACATGTTAAAATGTAACATTTTATCATGTTAAAATGAAACATGTTAAAATGTAAAATTTTATCATGTTAAAATGAAACATGTTAAAATGTAACATTTTATCATGTTAAAATGAAACATGTTAAAATGTAACATTTTATCATGTTAAAATGAAACATGTTTAAATGTAACATTTTATCATGTTAAAATGAAACATGTTAAAATGTAACATTTTATCATGTTAAAATGCAACATGTTAAAATGTAACATTTTATCATGTTAAAATGAAACATGTTAAAATGTAACATTTTATCATGTTAAAATGCAACATGTTAAAATGTAACATTTTATCATGTTAAAATGCATCATGTTAAAATGTAACATATAAAAATGTAACATGTTAAAATGTAACATTTTATCATGTTAAATTGAAACATGTTATAATGTAACATTTTATCATGTTAAAATGCAACATGTTAAAATGTAACATTTTATCATGTTAAAATGCAACATGTTAAAATGTAACATTTTATCATGTTAAAATGCAACATGTTAAAATGTAACATTTTATCATGTAAAAATGCAACATGTTAAAATGTAACATTTTATCATGTTAAAATGCAACATGTTAAAATGCAACATGTTAAAATGTAACATTTTATCATGTTAAAATGCAACATGTTAAAATGTAACATATTAAAATGTAACATGTTAAAATGTAACATTTTAAAATGTAACATTTTAAAATGAAACATGTTAAAATGTAACATGTTAAAATGTAACATTTTATCATGTTAAAATGCAACATGTTAAAATGTAACAAAAAAAAATGTAACATGTTAAAATGTAACATTTTATCATGTTAAATTGAAACATGTTATAATGTAACATTTTATCATGTTAAAATGCAACATGTTAAAACGTAACATTTTATCATGTTAAAATGCAACATGTTAAAATGTAACATTTTATCATGTTAAAATGCAACATGTTAAAATGTAACATTTTATCATGTAAAAATGCAACATGTTAAAATGTAACATTTTATCATGTTAAAATGCAACATGTTAAAATGCAACATGTTAAAATGTAACATTTTATCATGTTAAAATGCAACATGTTAAAATGTAACATATTAAAATGTAACATGTTAAAATGTAACATTTTATGATGTTAAAATGAAAAATGTTAAAATGTAACATTTTATCATGTTTAAATGAAACATGTAAAAATGTAACATTTTTTAATGTAACATTTTATCATGTTAAAATGAAACATGTTAAAATGTAACATTTTATCATGTTAAAATGCAACATGTTAAAATGTAACATATTAAAATGTAACATGTTAAAATGTAACATTTTAAAATGTAACATTTTAAAATGAAACATGTTAAAATGTAACATTTTATCATGTTAAAATGAAACATGTTAAAATGTAACATTTTATCATGTTAAAATGCAACATGTTAAAATGTAACATTTTATCATGTTAAAATGCAACATGTTAAAATGTAACATTTTATCATGTTAAAATGAAACATGTTAAAATGTAAGATTTTATCATGTTAAAATGAAACATGTAAAAATGTAACATTTTATCATGTTAAAATGAAACATGTAAAAATGTAACATTTTATCATGTTAAAATGAAACATGTTAAAATGTAACATTTTATGATGTTAAAATGAAACATGTTAAAATGTAACATTTTATCATGTTAAAATGCAACATGTTAAAATGTAACATATTAAAATGTAACATGTTAAAATGTAACATTTTTTAATGTAACATTTTTAAATGAAACATGTAAAAATGTAACATTTTATCATGTTAAAATGAAACAAGTTAAAATGTAACATTTTATCATATTAAAATGTAACATGTTAAAATGTAACATTTTATCATGTTAAAATGAAAAATGTTAAAATGTAACATTTTATCATGTTTAAATGAAACATGTAAAAATGTAACATTTTTAAATGTAACATTTTATCATGTTAAAATAAAACATGTAAAAATGTAACATTTTATCATGTTAAAATGCAACATGTTTAAATGTGACATATTAAAATGTAACATGTTAAAATGTAACATTTTATGATGTTAAAATGAAACATGTAAAATGTAACATTTTATTATGTTAAAATGCAACATGTTAAAATGCAACATGTTAAAATGTTACATTTTATCATGTTAAAATACAACATGTTAAAATGTAACATTTTATCATGTTAAAATGCAACATGTTTAAATGTGACATATTAAAATTTAACATGTTAAAATGTAACATTTTATGATGTTAAAATGAAAAATGTTAAAATGTAACATTTTATAATGTTTAAATGAAACATGTAAAAATGTAACATTTTTAAATTTAACATTTTATCATGTTAAAATGAAACATGTTAAAATGTAACATTTTATCATGTTAAAATGCAACATGTTAAAATGTAACATTTTATCATGTTAAAATGCAACATGTTAAAATGTAACATTTTATCATGTTAAAATGCAACATGTTAAAATGTAACATATTAAAATGTAACATGTTAAAATGTAACATTTTTTAATGTAACATTTTTAAATGAAACATGTTAAAATGTAACATTTTATCATGTTAAAATGTAACATATTAAAATGTAACATGTTCAAATGTAACATTTTAAAATGTAACATTTTATCATGTTAAATCGCAATATGTTAAAATGTAACATTTTATCATGTTAAAATGCAACATGTTAAAATGTAACATTTTACTATGTTAAAATGCAACATGTTAAAATGTAACATATTAAAATGTAACATGTTAAAATGTAACATTTTAAAATGTAACATTTTTAAATGAAACATGTTAAAATGTAACATTTTATCATGTTAAAATGAAACATGTTAAAATGTAACATTTTATCATGTTAAAATGCAACATGTTAAAATGTAACATTTTATCATGATAAAATGCAACATGTTAAAATGTAACATTTTATCATGTTAAAATGCAACATGTTAAAATGTAACATTTTAAAATGTAACATTTTAAAATGAAACATGTTAAAATGTAACATTTTATCATGTTAAAATGCAACATGTTAAAATGTAACATTTTATCATGTTAAAATGCAACATGTTAAAATGTAACATTTTATCATGTTAAAATGCAACATGTTAAAATGTAACATATTAAAATGTAACATGTTAAAATGTAACATTTTTTAATGTAACATTTTTAAATGAAACATGTTAAAATGTAACATTTTATCATGTTAAAATGTAACATATTAAAATGTAACATGTTAAAATGTAACATATTAAAATGTAACATGTTAAAATGTAACATTTTATCATGTTAAAATGAAAAATGTTAAAATGTAACATTTTATCATGTTTAAATGAAACATGTAAAAATGTAACATTTTTAAATGTAACATTTTATCATGTTAAAATGAAACATGTTAAAATGTAACATTTTATCATGTTAAAATGAAACATGTTAAAATGTAACATTTTATCATGTTAAAATGAAACATGTTAAAATGTAACATTTTATCATGTTAAAATGCAACATGTTAAAATGTAACATTTTATCATGTTAAAATGCAACATGTTATAATGTAACATTTTATCATGTTAAAATGCAACATGTTAAAATGTAACATATTAAAATGTAACATGTTAAAATGTAACATTTTTTAATGTAACATTTTTAAATGAAACATGTAAAAATGTAACATTTTATCATGTTAAAATGAAACAAGTTAAAATGTAACATTTTATCATGTTAAAATGCAACATGTTAAAATGTAACATTTTATCATGTTAAAATGAAACATGTTAAAATGTAACATTTTATCATGTTAAAATGAAACATGTTAAAATGTAACATTTTATCATGTTAAAATGAAACATGTTAAAATGTAAAATTTTATCATGTTAAAATGAAACATGTTAAAATGTAACATTTTATCATGTTAAAATGAAACATGTTAAAATGTAACATTTTATCATGTTAAAATGAAACATGTTTAAATGTAACATTTTATCATGTTAAAATGAAACATGTTAAAATGTAACATTTTATCATGTTAAAATGCAACATGTTAAAATGTAACATTTTATCATGTTAAAATGAAACATGTTAAAATGTAACATTTTATCATGTTAAAATGCAACATGTTAAAATGTAACATTTTATCATGTTAAAATGCATCATGTTAAAATGTAACATATAAAAATGTAACATGTTAAAATGTAACATTTTATCATGTTAAATTGAAACATGTTATAATGTAACATTTTATCATGTTAAAATGCAACATGTTAAAATGTAACATTTTATCATGTTAAAATGCAACATGTTAAAATGTAACATTTTATCATGTTAAAATGCAACATGTTAAAATGTAACATTTTATCATGTAAAAATGCAACATGTTAAAATGTAACATTTTATCATGTTAAAATGCAACATGTTAAAATGCAACATGTTAAAATGTAACATTTTATCATGTTAAAATGCAACATGTTAAAATGTAACATATTAAAATGTAACATGTTAAAATGTAACATTTTAAAATGTAACATTTTAAAATGAAACATGTTAAAATGTAACATTTTATCATGTTAAAATGAAACATGTTAAAATGTAACATTTTATCATGTTAAAATGCAACATGTTAAAATGTAACATTTTATCATGTTAAAATGCAACATGTTAAAATGTAACATTTTATCATGTTAAAATGAAACATGTTAAAATGTAAGATTTTATCATGTTAAAATGAAACATGTAAAAATGTAACATTTTATCATGTTAAAATGAAACATGTAAAAATGTAACATTTTATCATGTTAAAATGAAACATGTTAAAATGTAACATTTTATGATGTTAAAATGAAACATGTTAAAATGTAACATTTTATCATGTTAAAATAAAACATGTAAAAATGTAACATTTTATCATGTTAAAATGCAACATGTTTAAATGTGACATATTAAAATGTAACATGTTAAAATGTAACATTTTATGATGTTAAAATGAAACATGTAAAATGTAACATTTTATTATGTTAAAATGCAACATGTTAAAATGCAACATGTTAAAATGTTACATTTTATCATGTTAAAATACAACATGTTAAAATGTAACATTTTATCATGTTAAAATGCAACATGTTTAAATGTGACATATTAAAATTTAACATGTTAAAATGTAACATTTTATGATGTTAAAATGAAAAATGTTAAAATGTAACATTTTATAATGTTTAAATGAAACATGTAAAAATGTAACATTTTTAAATTTAACATTTTATCATGTTAAAATGAAACATGTTAAAATGTAACATTTTATCATGTTAAAATGCAACATGTTAAAATGTAACATTTTATCATGTTAAAATGCAACATGTTAAAATGTAACATTTTATCATGTTAAAATGCAACATGTTAAAATGTAACATATTAAAATGTAACATGTTAAAATGTAACATTTTTTAATGTAACATTTTTAAATGAAACATGTTAAAATGTAACATTTTATCATGTTAAAATGTAACATATTAAAATGTAACATGTTCAAATGTAACATTTTAAAATGTAACATTTTATCATGTTAAATCGCAATATGTTAAAATGTAACATTTTATCATGTTAAAATGCAACATGTTAAAATGTAACATATTAAAATGTAACATGTTAAAATGTAACATTTTAAAATGTAACATTTTTAAATGAAACATGTTAAAATGTAACATTTTATCATGTTAAAATGAAACATGTTAAAATGTAACATTTTATCATGTTAAAATGCAACATGTTAAAATGTAACATTTTATCATGTTAAAATGCAACATTTTATCATGTTAAAATGCAACATGTTAAAATGTAACATTTTATCATGTTAAAATGCAACATGTTAAAATGTAACATTTTAAAATGTAACATTTTAAAATGAAACATGTTAAAATGTAACATTTTATCATGTTAAAATGCAACATGTTAAAATGTAACATTTTATCATGTTAAAATGCAACATGTTAAAATGTAACATTTTATCATGTTAAAATGCAACATGTTAAAATGTAACATATTAAAATGTAACATGTTAAAATGTAACATTTTTAAATGAAACATGTTAAAATGTAACAT
The DNA here is from genome assembly GCF_028750875.1 of Macrosteles quadrilineatus. NCBI lineage: Eukaryota > Metazoa > Arthropoda > Insecta > Hemiptera > Cicadellidae > Macrosteles > Macrosteles quadrilineatus. The sequence goes on from NW_026542710.1 coordinate 115,221, forward strand.
TTTATCATGTTAAAATGTAACATATTAAAATGTAACATGTTAAAATGTAACATTTTATCATGTTAAAATGAAAAATGTTAAAATGTAACATTTTATCATGTTTAAATGAAACATGTAAAAATGTAACATTTTTAAATGTAACATTTTATCATGTTAAAATGAAACATGTTAAAATGTAACATTTTATCATGTTAAAATGAAACATGTTAAAATGTAACATTTTATCATGTTAAAATGCAACATGTTAAAATGTAACATTTTATCATGTTAAAATGCAACATGTTAAAATGTAACATTTTATCATGTTAAAATGCAACATGTTAAAATGTAACATTTTATCATGTTAAAATGCAACATGTTAAAATGTAACATATTAAAATGTAACATGTTAAAATGTAACATTTTTTAATGTAACATTTTTAAATGAAACATGTAAAAATGTAACATTTTATCATGTTAAAATGAAACAAGTTAAAATGTAACATTTTATCATGTTAAAATGCAACATGTTAAAATGTAACATTTTATCATGTTAAAATGAAACATGTTAAAATGTAACATTTTATCATGTTAAAATGAAACATGTTAAAATGTAACATTTTATCATGTTAAAATGAAACATGTTAAAATGTAAAATTTTATCATGTTAAAATGAAACATGTTTAAATGTAACATTTTATCATGTTAAAATGAAACATGTTAAAATGTAACATTTTATCATGTTAAAATGAAACATGTTTAAATGTAACATTTTATTATGTTAAAATGAAACATGTTAAAATGTAACATTTTATCATGTTAAAATGCAACATGTTAAAATGTAACATTTTATCATGTTAAAATGAAACATGTTAAAATGTAACATTTTATCATGTTAAAATGCAACATGTTAAAATGTAACATTTTATCATGTTAAAATGCAACATGTTAAAATGTAACATATAAAAATGTAACATGTTAAAATGTAACATTTTATCATGTTAAATTGAAACATGTTATAATGTAACATTTTATCATGTTAAAATGCAACATGTTAAAACGTAACATTTTATCATGTTAAAATGCAACATGTTAAAATGTAACATTTTATCATGTTAAAATGCAACATGTTAAAATGTAACATTTTATCATGTAAAAATGCAACATGTTAAAATGTAACATTTTATCATGTTAAAATGCAACATGTTAAAATGCAACATGTTAAAATGTAACATTTTATCATGTTAAAATGCAACATGTTAAAATGTAACATATTAAAATGTAACATGTTAAAATGTAACATTTTATGATGTTAAAATGAAAAATGTTAAAATGTAACATTTTATCATGTTTAAATGAAACATGTAAAAATGTAACATTTTTTAATGTAACATTTTATCATGTTAAAATGAAACATGTTAAAATGTAACATTTTATCATGTTAAAATGCAACATGTTAAAATGTAACATATTAAAATGTAACATGTTAAAATGTAACATTTTAAAATGTAACATTTTAAAATGAAACATGTTAAAATGTAACATTTTATCATGTTAAAATGCAACATGTTAAAATGTAACATTTTATCATGTTAAAATGCAACATGTTAAAATGTAACATTTTATCATGTTAAAATGAAACATGTTAAAATGTAAGATTTTATCATGTTAAAATGAAACATGTAAAAATGTAACATTTTATCATGTTAAAATGAAACATGTAAAAATGTAACATTTTATCATGTTAAAATGAAACATGTTAAAATGTAACATTTTATGATGTTAAAATGAAACATGTTAAAATGTAACATTTTATCATGTTAAAATAAAACATGTTAAAATGTAACATTTTATCATGTTAAAATGCAACATGTTTAAATGTGACATATTAAAATGTAACATGTTAAAATGTAACAATTTATGATGTTAAAATGAAACATGTAAAATGTAACATTTTATTATGTTAAAATGCAACATGTTAAAATGCAACATGTTAAAATGTTACATTTTATCATGTTAAAATACAACATGTTAAAATGTAACATTTTATCATGTTAAAATGCAACATGTTTAAATGTGACATATTAAAATTTAACATGTTAAAATGTAACTTTTTATGATGTTAAAATGAAAAATGTTAAAATGTAACATTTTATAATGTTTAAATGAAACATGTAAAAATGTAACATTTTTAAATTTAACATTTTATCATGTTAAAATGAAACATGTTAAAATGTAACATTTTATCATGTTAAAATGCAACATGTTAAAATGTAACATTTTATCATGTTAAAATGCAACATGTTAAAATGTAACATTTTATCATGTTAAAATGCAACATGTTAAAATGTAACATATTAAAATGTAACATGTTAAAATGTAACATTTTTTAATGTAACATTTTTAAATGAAACATGTTAAAATGTAACATTTTATCATGTTAAAATGTAACATATTAAAATGTAACATGTTCAAATGTAACATTTTAAAATGTAACATTTTAAAATGAAACATGTTAAAATGTAACATTTTATCATGTTAAAATGCAACATGTTAAAATGTAACATTTTATCATGTTAAAATGCAACATGTTAAAATGTAACATTTTATCATGTTAAAATGCAACATGTTAAAATGTAACATATTAAAATGTAACATGTTAAAATGTAACATTTTTTAATGTAACATTTTTAAATGAAACATGTTAAAATGTAACATTTTATCATGTTAAAATGTAACATATTAAAATGTAACATGTTCAAATGTAACATTTTAAAATGTAACATTTTATCATGTTAAATCGCAATATGTTAAAATGTAACATTTTATCATGTTAAAATGCAACATGTTAAAATGTAACATTTTACTATGTTAAAATGCAACATGTTAAAATATAACATTTTATCATGTTAAAATGCAACATGTTAAAATGTAACATTTTAAAATGTAACATTTTAAAATGAAACATGTTAAAATGTAACGTTTTATCATGTTAAAATGCAACATGTTAAAATGTAACATTTTATCATGTTAAAATGAAACATGTTAACATGTAAGATTTTATCATGTTAAAATGAAACATGTTAAAATGTAACATTTTATGATGTTAAAATGAAAAATGTTAAAATGTAACATTTTATCATGTTTAAATGAAACATGTAAAAATGTAACATTTTTAAATTTAACATTTTATCATGTAAAAATGAAACATGTTAAAATGTAACATTTTATCATGTTAAAATGCAACATGTTAAAATGTAACATTTTATCATGTTAAAATGCAACATGTTAAAATGTAACATTTTATCATGTTAAAATGCAACATGTTAAAATGTAACATTTTAAAATGTAACATTTTATCATGTTAAAATGCAACATGTTAAAACGTAACATTTTATCATGTTAAAATGCAACATGTTAAAATGTAACATATTAAAATATAACATGTTAAAATGTAACATTTTTTAATGTAACATTTTTAAATGAAACATGTTAAAATGTAACATTTTATCATGTTAAAATGAAACAAGTTAAAATGTAACATTTTATCATGTTAAAATGCAACATGTTAAAATGTAACATTTTATCATGTTAAAATGAAACAAGTTAAAATGTAACATTTTATCATGTTAAAATGCAACATGTTAAAATGTAACATTTTATCATGTTAAAATGCAACTTGTTAAAAAGTAACATTTTATCATGTTAAAATGAAACATGTTAAAATGTAAGATTTTATCATGTTAAAATGAAACATGTTAAAATGTAACATTTTATCATGTTAAAATGAAACATGTTAAAATGTAACATTTTATCATGTTAAAATGAAACATGTTAAAATGTAATATTTATCATGTTAAAATGAAACATGTTAAAATGTAACATTTTATCATGTTAAAATGAAACATGTTAAAATGTAACATTTTATCATGTTAAAATGAAACATGTTAAATTGTAACATTTTATCATGTTAAAATGCAACATGTTAAAATGTAACATTTTATCATGTTAAAATGAAACATGTTAAAATGTAACATTTTATCATGTTAAAATGCAACATGTTAAAATGTAACATTTTATCATGTTAAAATGCAACATGTTAAAATGTAACATGTTAAAATGAAACATGTTAAAATGTAACATTTTATCATGTTAAAATGAAACGTTAAAATGTAACATTTTATCATGTTAAAATGAAACATGTTAAAATGTAACATTTTATCATGTTAAAATGAAACATGTTAAAATGTAACATTTTATCATGTTAAAATGCAACATGTTAAAATGTAACATTTTATCATGTTAAAATGCAACATGTTAAAATGTAACATTTTAAATTGTAACATTTTTAAATGAAACATGTTAAAATGTAACATTTTATCATGTTAAAATGAAACATGTTAAAATGTAACATTTTATCATGTTAAAATGCAACATGTTAAAATGTAACATTTTATCATGTTGAAATACATGTTAAAATGTAACATTTTATCATGTTGAAATGCAACATGTTAAAATGTAACATTTTATCATGTTAAAATGCAACATGTTAAAATGTAACATATTAAAATGTAACATGTTAAAATGTAACATTTTAAAATGAAACATGTTAAAATGTAACATATTATCATGTTAAAATGAAACATGTTAAAATGTAACATTTTATCATGTTAAAATGCAACATGTTAAAATGTAAGATTTTATCATGTTAAAATGAAACATGTTAAAATGTAACATTTTATGATGTTAAAATGAAAAATGTTAAAATGTAACATTTTATCATGTTTAAATGAAACATGTAAAAATGTAACATTTTTAAATTTAACATTTTATCATGTAAAAATGAAACATGTTAAAATGTAACATTTTATCATGTTAAAATGCAACATGTTAAAATGTAACATTTTATCATGTTAAAATGCAACATGTTAAAATGTAACATTTTATCATGTTAAAATGCAACATGTTAAAATGTAACATTTTAAAATGTAACATTTTATCATGTTAAAATGCAACATGTTAAAACGTAACATTTTATCATGTTAAAATGCAACATGTTAAAATGTAACATATTAAAATATAACATGTTAAAATGTAACATTTTTTAATGTAACATTTTTAAATGAAACATGTTAAAATGTAACATTTTATCATGTTAAAATGAAACAAGTTAAAATGTAACATTTTATCATGTTAAAATGCAACATGTTAAAATGTAACATTTTATCATGTTAAAATGCAACTTGTTAAAAAGTAACATTTTATCATGTTAAAATGAAACATGTTAAAATGTAAGATTTTATCATGTTAAAATGAAACATGTTAAAATGTAACATTTTATCATGTTAAAATGAAACATGTTAAAATGTAACATTTTATCATGTTAAAATGAAACATGTTAAAATGTAATATTTATCATGTTAAAATGAAACATGTTAAAATGTAACATTTTATCATGTTAAAATGAAACATGTTAAAATGTAACATTTTATCATGTTAAAATGAAACATGTTAAATTGTAACATTTTATCATGTTAAAATGCAACATGTTAAAATGTAACATTTTATCATGTTAAAATGAAACATGTTAAAATGTAACATTTTATCATGTTAAAATGCAACATGTTAAAATGTAACATTTTATCATGTTAAAATGCAACATGTTAAAATGTAACATGTTAAAATGAAACATGTTAAAATGTAACATTTTATCATGTTAAAATGAAACGTTAAAATGTAACATTTTATCATGTTAAAATGAAACATGTTAAAATGTAACATTTTATCATGTTAAAATGAAACATGTTAAAATGTAACATTTTATCATGTTAAAATGCAACATGTTAAAATGTAACATTTTATCATGTTAAAATGCAACATGTTAAAATGTAACATTTTAAATTGTAACATTTTTAAATGAAACATGTTAAAATGTAACATTTTATCATGTTAAAATGAAACATGTTAAAATGTAACATTTTATCATGTTAAAATGCAACATGTTAAAATGTAACATTTTATCATGTTGAAATACATGTTAAAATGTAACATTTTATCATGTTGAAATGCAACATGTTAAAATGTAACATTTTATCATGTTAAAATGCAACATGTTAAAATGTAACATATTAAAATGTAACATGTTAAAATGTAACATTTTAAAATGAAACATGTTAAAATGTAACATATTATCATGTTAAAATGAAACATGTTAAAATGTAACATTTTATCATGTTAAAATGCAACATGTTAAAATGTAACATTTTATCATGTTAAAATGCAAAATGTTAAAATGTAACATATTAAAATGTAACATGTTCAAATGTAACATTTTAAAATGTAACATTTTATCATGTTAAAATGCAACATGTTAAAATGTAACATTTTTATCATGTTAAAATGCAACATGTAAAAATGTAACATTTTATCATGTTAAAATGCAACATGTTAAAATGTAACATTTTATCATGTTAAAATGCAACATGTTAAAATGTAACATTTTATCATGTTAAAATGAAACATGTTAAAATGTAACATTTTATCATGTTAAAATGAAACATGTTAAAATGTAACATTTTATCATGTTAAAATGCAACATGTTAAAATGTAACATTTTATCATGTTAAAATGCAACATGATAAAATGTAACATATTAAAATGTAACATGTTCAAATGTAACATTTTAAAATGTAACATTTTAAAATTTAACATTTTAAAATGTAACATTTTATCATGTTAAAATGCAACATGTTAAAATGTAACATTTTATCATGTTAAAATGCAACATGTTAAAATGTAACGTATTAAAATGTAACATGTTAAAATGTAACATTTTAAAATTTAACATTTTTAAATGTAACATTTTAAAATGTAACATTTTAAAATGAAACATGTTAAAATGTAACATTTTATCATGTTAAAATGCAACATGTTAAAGTGTAACATTTTATAATGTAAAATGAAACATTAAAATGTAACATTTTATCACGTTAAAATGAAACATGTTAAAATGTAACATTATATCATATTAAAATGTAACATGTTAAAATGTAACATTTTAAATTGTAACATTTTTAAATGAAACATGTTAAAATGTAACATTTTATCATGTTAAAATGCAAAATGTTAAAATGTAACATATTAAAATGTAACATGTTCAAATGTAACATTTTAAAATGTAACATTTTATCATGTTAAAATGCAACATGTTAAAATGTAACATTTTTATCATGTTAAAATGCAACATGTAAAAATATAACATTTTATCATGTTAAAATGCAACATGTTAAAATGTAACATTTTATCATGTTAAAATGCAACATGTTAAAATGTAACATTTTATCATGTTAAAATGAAACATGTTAAAATGTAACATTTTATCATGTTAAAATGAAACATGTTAAAATGTAACATTTTATCATGTTAAAATGCAACATGTTAAAATGTAACATTTTATCATGTAAAAATGCAACATGTTAAAATGTAACATTTTATCATGTTAAAATGCAACATGTTAAAATGCAACATGTTAAAATGTAACATTTTATCATGTTAAAATGCAACATGTTAAAATGTAACATTTTATCATGTTAAAATGCAACATGTTAAAATGTAACATTTTATGATGTTAAAATGAAAAATGTTAAAATGTAACATTTTATCATGTTTAAATGAAACATGTAAAAATGTAACATTTTTTAATGTAACATTTTATCATGTTAAAATGAAACATGTTAAAATGTAACATTTTATCATGTTAAAATGCAACATGTTAAAATGTAACATATTAAAATGTAACATGTTAAAATGTAACATTTTAAAATGTAACATTTTAAAATGAAACATGTTAAAATGTAACATTTTATCATGTTAAAATGAAACATGTTAAAATGTAACATTTTATCATGTTAAAATGCAACATGTTAAAATGTAACATTTTATCATGTTAAAATGCAACATGTTAAAATGTAACATTTTATCATGTTAAAATGCAACATGTTAAAATGGAACATTTTATCATGTTAAAATAAAACATGTTAAAATGTAACTTTTTATCATGTTAAAATGCAACATGTTTAAATGTGACATATTAAAATGTAACATGTTAAAATGTAACATTTTATGATGTTAAAATGAAACATGTAAAATGTAACATTTTATTATGTTAAAATGCAACATGTTAAAATGCAACATGTTAAAATGTTACATTGTATCATGTTAAAATACAACATGTTAAAATGTAACATTTTATCATGTTAAAATGCAACATGTTTAAATGTGACATATTAAAATTTAACATGTTAAAATGTAACTTTTTATGATGTTAAAATGAAAAATGTTAAAATGTAACATTTTATAATGTTTAAATGAAACATGTAAAAATGTAACATTGTATCATGTTAAAATACAACATGTTAAAATGTAACATTTTATCATGTTAAAATGCAACATGTTAAAATGTAACATATTAAAATGTAACATGTTCAAATGTAACATTTTAAAATGTAACATTTTATCATGTTAAATCGCAATATGTTAAAATGTAACATTTTATCATGTTAAAATGCAACATGTTAAAATGTAACATTTTACTATGTTAAAATGCAACATGTTAAAATGTAACATATTAAAATGTAACATGTTAAAATGTAACATTTTAAAATGTAACATTTTTAAATGAAACATGTTAAAATGTAACATTTTATCATGTTAAAATGAAACCTGTTAAAATGTAACATTTTATCATGTTAAAATGCAACATGTTAAAATGTAACATTTTATCATGTTAAAATGCAACATGTTAAAATGTAACATTTTATCATGTTAAAATGCAACATGTTAAAATGTAACATTTTAAAATGTAACATTTTAAAATGAAACATGTTAAAATGTAACATTTTATCATGTTAAAATGCAACATGTTAAAATGCAACATGTTAAAATGTAACATTTTATCATGTTAAAATGCAACATGTTAAAATGTAACATTTTATCATGTTAAAATGCAACATGTTAAAATGTAACATATTAAAATGTAACATGTTAAAATGTAACATTTTTTAATGTAACATTTTTAAATGAAACATGTTAAAATGTAACATTTGATCATGTTAAAATGAAACATGTTAAAATGTAACATTTTATCATGTTAAAATGCAACATGTTAAAATGTAACATTTTATCATGTTAAAATGCAACATGTTAAAATGTAACATTTTAAATTGTAACATTTTTAAATGAAACATGTTAAAATGTAACATTTTATCATGTTAAAATGAAACATGTTAAAATGTAACATTTTATTATGTTAAAATGCAACATGTTAAAATGTAACATTTTATCATGTTGAAATACATGTTAAAATGTAACATTTTATCATGTTGAAATGCAACATGTTAAAATGTAACATTTTATCATGTTAAAATGCAACATGTTAAAATGTAACATATTAAAATGTAACATGTTAAAATGTAACATTTTAAAATGAAACATGTTAAAATGTAACATATTATCATGTTAAAATGAAACATGTTAAAATGTAACATTTTATCATGTTAAAATGCAACATGTTAAAATGTAACATTTTATCATGTTAAAATGCAAAATGTTAAAATGTAACATATTAAAATGTAACATGTTCAAATGTAACATTTTAAAATGTAACATTTTATCATGTTAAAATGCAACATGTTAAAATGTAACATTTTTATCATGTTAAAATGCAACATGTAAAAATGTAACATTTTATCATGTTAAAATGCAACATGTTAAAATGTAACATTTTATCATGTTAAAATGCAACATGTTAAAATGTAACATTTTATCATGTTAAAATGAAACATGTTAAAATGTAACATTTTATCATGTTAAAATGAAACATGTTAAAATGTAACATTTTATCATGTTAAAATGCAACATGTTAAAATGTAACATTTTATCATGTTAAAATGCAACATGATAAAATGTAACATATTAAAATGTAACATGTTCAAATGTAACATTTTAAAATGTAACATTTTAAAATTTAACATTTTAAAATGTAACATTTTATCATGTTAAAATGCAACATGTTAAAATGTAACATTTTATCATGTTAAAATGCAACATGTTAAAATGTAACGTATTAAAATGTAACATGTTAAAATGTAACATTTTAAAATTTAACATTTTTAAATGTAACATTTTAAAATGTAACATTTTAAAATGAAACATGTTAAAATGTAACATTTTATCATGTTAAAATGCAACATGTTAAAGTGTAACATTTTATAATGTAAAATGAAACATTAAAATGTAACATTTTATCACGTTAAAATGAAACATGTTAAAATGTAACATTATATCATATTAAAATGTAACATGTTAAAATGTAACATTTTAAATTGTAACATTTTTAAATGAAACATGTTAAAATGTAACATTTTATCATGTTAAAATGAAACATGTTAAAATGTAACATTTTATCATGTTAAAATGCAAAATGTTAAAATGTAACATATTAAAATGTAACATGTTCAAATGTAACATTTTAAAATGTAACATTTTATCATGTTAAAATGCAACATGTTAAAATGTAACATTTTTATCATGTTAAAATGCAACATGTAAAAATATAACATTTTATCATGTTAAAATGCAACATGTTAAAATGTAACATTTTATCATGTTAAAATGCAACATGTTAAAATGTAACATTTTATCATGTTAAAATGAAACATGTTAAAATGTAACATTTTATCATGTTAAAATGAAACATGTTAAAATGTAACATTTTATCATGTTAAAATGCAACATGTTAAAATGTAACATTTTATCATGTAAAAATGCAACATGTTAAAATGTAACATTTTATCATGTTAAAATGCAACATGTTAAAATGCAACATTTTATCATGTTAAAATGCAACATGTTAAAATGTAACATTTTATCATGTTAAAATGCAACATGTTAAAATGTAACATTTTAAAATGAAACATGTTAAAATGTAACATTTTATCATGTTAAAATGCAACATGTTAAAATGTAACATTTTATCATGTTAAAATGCAACATGTTAAAATGTAACATTTTATCATGTTAAAATGCAACATGTTAAAATGTAACATTTTATCATGTTAAAATGCAACATGTTAAAATGTAACATATTAAAATGTAACATGTTAAAATGTAACATTTTTTAATGTAACATTTTTAAATGAAACATGTTAAAATGTAACATTTGATCATGTTAAAATGAAACATGTTAAAATGTAACATTTTATCATGTTAAAATGCAACATGTTAAAATGTAACATTTTATCATGTTAAAATGCAACATGTTAAAATGTAACATTTTAAATTGTAACATTTTTAAATGAAACATGTTAAAATGTAACATTTTATCATGTTAAAATGAAACATGTTAAAATGTAACATTTTATTATGTTAAAATGCAACATGTTAAAATGTAACATTTTATCATGTTGAAATACATGTTAAAATGTAACATTTTATCATGTTGAAATGCAACATGTTAAAATGTAACATTTTATCATGTTAAAATGCAACATGTTAAAATGTAACATATTAAAATGTAACATGTTAAAATGTAACATTTTAAAATGAAACATGTTAAAATGTAACATATTATCATGTTAAAATGAAACATGTTAAAATGTAACATTTTATCATGTTAAAATGCAACATGTTAAAATGTAACATTTTATCATGTTAAAATGCAAAATGTTAAAATGTAACATATTAAAATGTAACATGTTCAAATGTAACATTTTAAAATGTAACATTTTATCATGTTAAAATGCAACATGTTAAAATGTAACATTTTTATCATGTTAAAATGCAACATGTAAAAATGTAACATTTTATCATGTTAAAATGCAACATGTTAAAATGTAACATTTTATCATGTTAAAATGCAACATGTTAAAATGTAACATTTTATCATGTTAAAATGAAACATGTTAAAATGTAACATTTTATCATGTTAAAATGAAACATGTTAAAATGTAACATTTTATCATGTTAAAATGCAACATGTTAAAATGTAACATTTTATCATGTTAAAATGCAACATGATAAAATGTAACATATTAAAATGTAACATGTTCAAATGTAACATTTTATAATGTAACATTTTAAAATTTAACATTTTAAAATGTAACATTTTATCATGTTAAAATGCAACATGTTAAAATGTAACATTTTATCATGTTAAAATGCAACATGTTAAAATGTAACGTATTAAAATGTAACATGTTAAAATGTAACATTTTAAAATTAAACATTTTTAAATGTAACATTTTAAAATGTAACATTTTAAAATGAAACATGTTAAAATGTAACATTTTATCATGTTAAAATGCAACATGTTAAAGTGTAACATTTTATAATGTAAAATGAAACATTAAAATGTAACATTTTATCACGTTAAAATGAAACATGTTAAAATGTAACATTATATCATATTAAAATGTAACATGTTAAAATGTAACATTTTAAATTGTAACATTTTTAAATGAAACATGTTAAAATGTAACATTTTATCATGTTAAAATGAAACATGTTAAAATGTAACATTTTATCATGTTAAAATGCAAAATGTTAAAATGTAACATATTAAAATGTAACATGTTCAAATGTAACATTTTAAAATGTAACATTTTATCATGTTAAAATGCAACATGTTAAAATGTAACATTTTTATCATGTTAAAATGCAACATGTAAAAATATAACATTTTATCATGTTAAAATGCAACATGTTAAAATGTAACATTTTATCATGTTAAAATGCAACATGTTAAAATGTAACATTTTATCATGTTAAAATGAAACATGTTAAAATGTAACATTTTATCATGTTAAAATGAAACATGTTAAAATGTAACATTTTATCATGTTAAAATGCAACATGTTAAAATGTAACATTTTATCATGTAAAAATGCAACATGTTAAAATGTAACATTTTATCATGTTAAAATGCAACATGTTAAAATGCAACATGTTAAAATGTAACATTTTATCATGTTAAAATGCAACATGTTAAAATGTAACATATTAAAATGTAACATGTTAAAATGTAACATTTTATGATGTTAAAATGAAAAATGTTAAAATGTAACATTTTATCATGTTTAAATGAAACATGTAAAAATGTAACATTTTTTAATGTAACATTTTATCATGTTAAAATGAAACATGTTAAAATGTAACATTTTATCATGTTAAAATGCAACATGTTAAAATGTAACATATTAAAATGTAACATGTTAAAATGTAACATTTTAAAATGTAACATTTTAAAATGAAACATGTTAAAATGTAACATTTTATCATGTTAAAATGAAACATGTTAAAATGTAACATTTTATCATGTTAAAATGCAACATGTTAAAATGTAACATTTTATCATGTTAAAATGCAACATGTTAAAATGTAACATTTTATCATGTTAAAATGCAACATGTTAAAATGTAACATTTTATCATGTTAAAATAAAACATGTTAAAATGTAACTTTTTATCATGTTAAAATGCAACATGTTTAAATGTGACATATTAAAATGTAACCTGTTAAAATGTAACATTTTATGATGTTAAAATGAAACATGTAAAATGTAACATTTTACTATGTTAAAATGCAACATGTTAAAATGCAACATGTTAAAATGTTACATTGTATCATGTTAAAATACAACATGTTAAAATGTAACATTTTATCATGTTAAAATGCAACATGTTTAAATGTGACATATTAAAATTTAACATGTTAAAATGTAACTTTTTATGATGTTAAAATGAAAAATGTTAAAATGTAACATTTTATAATGTTTAAATGAAACATGTAAAAATGTAACATTGTATCATGTTAAAATACAACATGTTAAAATGTAACATTTTATCATGTTAAAATGCAACATGTTAAAATGTAACATATTAAAATGTAACATGTTCAAATGTAACATTTTAAAATGTAACATTTTATCATGTTAAATCGCAATATGTTAAAATGTAACATTTTATCATGTTAAAATGCAACATGTAAAAATGTAACATTTTACTATGTTAAAATGCAACATGTTAAAATGTAACATATTAAAATGTAACATGTTAAAATGTAACATTTTAAAATGTAACATTTTTAAATGAAACATGTTAAAATGTAACATTTTATCATGTTAAAATGAAACATGTTAAAATGTAACATTTTATCATGTTAAAATGCAACATGTTAAAATGTAACATTTTATCATGTTAAAATGCAACATGTTAAAATGTAACATTTTATCATGTTAAAATGCAACATGTTAAAATGTAACATTTTAAAATGTAACATTTTAAAATGAAACATGTTAAAATGTAACATTTTATCATGTTAAAATGCAACATGTTAAAATGTAACATTTTATCATGTTAAAATGCAACATGTTAAAATGTAACATTTTATCATGTTAAAATGCAACATGTTAAAATGTAACATTTTATCATGTTAAAATGCAACATGTTAAAATGTAACATTTTATCATGTTAAAATGCAACATGTTAAAATGTAACATATTAAAATGTAACATGTTAAAATGTAACATTTTTTAATGTAACATTTTTAAATGAAACATGTTAAAATGTAACATTTTATCATGTTAAAATGTAACATATTAAAATGTAACATGTTCAAATGTAACATTTTAAAATGTAACATTTTATCATGTTAAATCGCAATATGTTAAAATGTAACATTTTATCATGTTAAAATGCAACATGTTAAAATGTAACATTTTACTATGTTAAAATGCAACATGTTAAAATGTAACATTTTATCATGTTAAAATGCAACATGTTAAAATGTAACATGTTAAAATGAAACATGTTAAAATGTAACATTTTATCATGTGAAAATGAAACGTTAAAATGTAACATTTTATCATGTTAAAATGAAACATGTTAAAATGTAACATTTTATCATGTTAAAATGAAACATGTTAAAATGTAACATTTTATCATGTTAAAATGCAACATGTTAAAATGTAACATTTTATCATGTTAAAATGCAACATGTTAAAATGTAACATTTTATCATGTTAAAATGCAACATGTTAAAATGGAACATTTTATCATGTTAAAATAAAACATGTTAAAATGTAACTTTTTATCATGTTAAAATGCAACATGTTTAAATGTGACATATTAAAATGTAACATGTTAAAATGTAACATTTTATGATGTTAAAATGAAACATGTAAAATGTAACATTTTATTATGTTAAAATGCAACATGTTAAAATGCAACATGTTAAAATGTTACATTGTATCATGTTAAAATACAACATGTTAAAATGTAACATTTTATCATGTTAAAATGCAACATGTTTAAATGTGACATATTAAAATTTAACATGTTAAAATGTAACTTTTTATGATGTTAAAATGAAAAATGTTAAAATGTAACATTTTATAATGTTTAAATGAAACATGTAAAAATGTAACATTGTATCATGTTAAAATACAACATGTTAAAATGTAACATTTTATCATGTTAAAATGCAACATGTTAAAATGTAACATATTAAAATGTAACATGTTCAAATGTAACATTTTAAAATGTAACATTTTATCATGTTAAATCGCAATATGTTAAAATGTAACATTTTATCATGTTAAAATGCAACATGTTAAAATGTAACATTTTACTATGTTAAAATGCAACATGTTAAAATGTAACATATTAAAATGTAACATGTTAAAATGTAACATTTTAAAATGTAACATTTTTAAATGAAACATGTTAAAATGTAACATTTTATCATGTTAAAATGAAACCTGTTAAAATGTAACATTTTATCATGTTAAAATGCAACATGTTAAAATGTAACATTTTATCATGTTAAAATGCAACATGTTAAAATGTAACATTTTATCATGTTAAAATGCAACATGTTAAAATGTAACATTTTAAAATGTAACATTTTAAAATGAAACATGTTAAAATGTAACATTTTATCATGTTAAAATGCAACATGTTAAAATGTAACATTTTATCATGTTAAAATGCAACATGTTAAAATGTAACATTTTATCATGTTAAAATGCAACATGTTAAAATGTAACATTTTATCATGTTAAAATGCAACATGTTAAAATGTAACATATTAAAATGTAACATGTTAAAATGTAACATTTTTTAATGTAACATTTTTAAATGAAACATGTTAAAATGTAACATTTGATCATGTTAAAATGAAACATGTTAAAATGTAACATTTTATCATGTTAAAATGCAACATGTTAAAATGTAACATTTTATCATGTTAAAATGCAACATGTTAAAATGTAACATTTTAAATTGTAACATTTTTAAATGAAACATGTTAAAATGTAACATTTTATCATGTTAAAATGAAACATGTTAAAATGTAACATTTTATTATGTTAAAATGCAACATGTTAAAATGTAACATTTTATCATGTTGAAATACATGTTAAAATGTAACATTTTATCATGTTGAAATGCAACATGTTAAAATGTAACATTTTATCATGTTAAAATGCAACATGTTAAAATGTAACATATTAAAATGTAACATGTTAAAATGTAACATTTTAAAATGAAACATGTTAAAATGTAACATATTATCATGTTAAAATGAAACATGTTAAAATGTAACATTTTATCATGTTAAAATGCAACATGTTAAAATGTAACATTTTATCATGTTAAAATGCAAAATGTTAAAATGTAACATATTAAAATGTAACATGTTCAAATGTAACATTTTAAAATGTAACATTTTATCATGTTAAAATGCAACATGTTAAAATGTAACATTTTTATCATGTTAAAATGCAACATGTAAAAATGTAACATTTTATCATGTTAAAATGCAACATGTTAAAATGTAACATTTTATCATGTTAAAATGCAACATGTTAAAATGTAACATTTTATCATGTTAAAATGAAACATGTTAAAATGTAACATTTTATCATGTTAAAATGAAACATGTTAAAATGTAACATTTTATCATGTTAAAATGCAACATGTTAAAATGTAACATTTTATCATGTTAAAATGCAACATGATAAAATGTAACATATTAAAATGTAACATGTTCAAATGTAACATTTTAAAATGTAACATTTTAAAATTTAACATTTTAAAATGTAACATTTTATCATGTTAAAATGCAACATGTTAAAATGTAACATTTTATCATGTTAAAATGCAACATGTTAAAATGTAACGTATTAAAATGTAACATGTTAAAATGTAACATTTTAAAATTTAACATTTTTAAATGTAACATTTTAAAATGTAACATTTTAAAATGAAACATGTTAAAATGTAACATTTTATCATGTTAAAATGCAACATGTTAAAGTGTAACATTTTATAATGTAAAATGAAACATTAAAATGTAACATTTTATCACGTTAAAATGAAACATGTTAAAATGTAACATTATATCATATTAAAATGTAACATGTTAAAATGTAACATTTTAAATTGTAACATTTTTAAATGAAACATGTTAAAATGTAACATTTTATCATGTTAAAATGAAACATGTTAAAATGTAACATTTTATCATGTTAAAATGCAAAATGTTAAAATGTAACATATTAAAATGTAACATGTTCAAATGTAACATTTTAAAATGTAACATTTTATCATGTTAAAATGCAACATGTTAAAATGTAACATTTTTATCATGTTAAAATGCAACATGTAAAAATATAACATTTTATCATGTTAAAATGCAACATGTTAAAATGTAACATTTTATCATGTTAAAATGCAACATGTTAAAATGTAACATTTTATCATGTTAAAATGAAACATGTTAAAATGTAACATTTTATCATGTTAAAATGAAACATGTTAAAATGTAACATTTTATCATGTTAAAATGCAACATGTTAAAATGTAACATTTTATCATGTAAAAATGCAACATGTTAAAATGTAACATTTTATCATGTTAAAATGCAACATGTTAAAATGCAACATTTTATCATGTTAAAATGCAACATGTTAAAATGTAACATTTTATCATGTTAAAATGCAACATGTTAAAATGTAACATTTTAAAATGAAACATGTTAAAATGTAACATTTTATCATGTTAAAATGCAACATGTTAAAATGTAACATTTTATCATGTTAAAATGCAACATGTTAAAATGTAACATTTTATCATGTTAAAATGCAACATGTTAAAATGTAACATTTTATCATGTTAAAATGCAACATGTTAAAATGTAACATATTAAAATGTAACATGTTAAAATGTAACATTTTTTAATGTAACATTTTTAAATGAAACATGTTAAAATGTAACATTTGATCATGTTAAAATGAAACATGTTAAAATGTAACATTTTATCATGTTAAAATGCAACATGTTAAAATGTAACATTTTATCATGTTAAAATGCAACATGTTAAAATGTAACATTTTAAATTGTAACATTTTTAAATGAAACATGTTAAAATGTAACATTTTATCATGTTAAAATGAAACATGTTAAAATGTAACATTTTATTATGTTAAAATGCAACATGTTAAAATGTAACATTTTATCATGTTGAAATACATGTTAAAATGTAACATTTTATCATGTTGAAATGCAACATGTTAAAATGTAACATTTTATCATGTTAAAATGCAACATGTTAAAATGTAACATATTAAAATGTAACATGTTAAAATGTAACATTTTAAAATGAAACATGTTAAAATGTAACATATTATCATGTTAAAATGAAACATGTTAAAATGTAACATTTTATCATGTTAAAATGCAACATGTTAAAATGTAACATTTTATCATGTTAAAATGCAAAATGTTAAAATGTAACATATTAAAATGTAACATGTTCAAATGTAACATTTTAAAATGTAACATTTTATCATGTTAAAATGCAACATGTTAAAATGTAACATTTTTATCATGTTAAAATGCAACATGTAAAAATGTAACATTTTATCATGTTAAAATGCAACATGTTAAAATGTAACATTTTATCATGTTAAAATGCAACATGTTAAAATGTAACATTTTATCATGTTAAAATGAAACATGTTAAAATGTAACATTTTATCATGTTAAAATGAAACATGTTAAAATGTAACATTTTATCATGTTAAAATGCAACATGTTAAAATGTAACATTTTATCATGTTAAAATGCAACATGATAAAATGTAACATATTAAAATGTAACATGTTCAAATGTAACATTTTAAAATGTAACATTTTAAAATTTAACATTTTAAAATGTAACATTTTATCATGTTAAAATGCAACATGTTAAAATGTAACATTTTATCATGTTAAAATGCAACATGTTAAAATGTAACGTATTAAAATGTAACATGTTAAAATGTAACATTTTAAAATTTAACATTTTTAAATGTAACATTTTAAAATGTAACATTTTAAAATGAAACATGTTAAAATGTAACATTTTATCATGTTAAAATGCAACATGTTAAAGTGTAACATTTTATAATGTAAAATGAAACATTAAAATGTAACATTTTATCACGTTAAAATGAAACATGTTAAAATGTAACATTATATCATATTAAAATGTAACATGTTAAAATGTAACATTTTAAATTGTAACATTTTTAAATGAAACATGTTAAAATGTAACATTTTATCATGTTAAAATGAAACATGTTAAAATGTAACATTTTATCATGTTAAAATGCAAAATGTTAAAATGTAACATATTAAAATGTAACATGTTCAAATGTAACATTTTAAAATGTAACATTTTATCATGTTAAAATGCAACATGTTAAAATGTAACATTTTTATCATGTTAAAATGCAACATGTAAAAATATAACATTTTATCATGTTAAAATGCAACATGTTAAAATGTAACATTTTATCATGTTAAAATGCAACATGTTAAAATGTAACATTTTATCATGTTAAAATGAAACATGTTAAAATGTAACATTTTATCATGTTAAAATGAAACATGTTAAAATGTAACATTTTATCATGTTAAAATGCAACATGTTAAAATGTAACATTTTATCATGTAAAAATGCAACATGTTAAAATGTAACATTTTATCATGTTAAAATGCAACATGTTAAAATGCAACATGTTAAAATGTAACATTTTATCATGTTAAAATGCAACATGTTAAAATGTAACATATTAAAATGTAACATGTTAAAATGTAACATTTTATGATGTTAAAATGAAAAATGTTAAAATGTAACATTTTATCATGTTTAAATGAAACATGTAAAAATGTAACATTTTTTAATGTAACATTTTATCATGTTAAAATGAAACATGTTAAAATGTAACATTTTATCATGTTAAAATGCAACATGTTAAAATGTAACATATTAAAATGTAACATGTTAAAATGTAACATTTTAAAATGTAACATTTTAAAATGAAACATGTTAAAATGTAACATTTTATCATGTTAAAATGAAACATGTTAAAATGTAACATTTTATCATGTTAAAATGCAACATGTTAAAATGTAACATTTTATCATGTTAAAATGCAACATGTTAAAATGTAACATTTTATCATGTTAAAATGCAACATGTTAAAATGTAACATTTTATCATGTTAAAATAAAACATGTTAAAATGTAACTTTTTATCATGTTAAAATGCAACATGTTTAAATGTGACATATTAAAATGTAACCTGTTAAAATGTAACATTTTATGATGTTAAAATGAAACATGTAAAATGTAACATTTTACTATGTTAAAATGCAACATGTTAAAATGCAACATGTTAAAATGTTACATTGTATCATGTTAAAATACAACATGTTAAAATGTAACATTTTATCATGTTAAAATGCAACATGTTTAAATGTGACATATTAAAATTTAACATGTTAAAATGTAACTTTTTATGATGTTAAAATGAAAAATGTTAAAATGTAACATTTTATAATGTTTAAATGAAACATGTAAAAATGTAACATTGTATCATGTTAAAATACAACATGTTAAAATGTAACATTTTATCATGTTAAAATGCAACATGTTAAAATGTAACATATTAAAATGTAACATGTTCAAATGTAACATTTTAAAATGTAACATTTTATCATGTTAAATCGCAATATGTTAAAATGTAACATTTTATCATGTTAAAATGCAACATGTAAAAATGTAACATTTTACTATGTTAAAATGCAACATGTTAAAATGTAACATATTAAAATGTAACATGTTAAAATGTAACATTTTAAAATGTAACATTTTTAAATGAAACATGTTAAAATGTAACATTTTATCATGTTAAAATGAAACATGTTAAAATGTAACATTTTATCATGTTAAAATGCAACATGTTAAAATGTAACATTTTATCATGTTAAAATGCAACATGTTAAAATGTAACATTTTATCATGTTAAAATGCAACATGTTAAAATGTAACATTTTAAAATGTAACATTTTAAAATGAAACATGTTAAAATGTAACATTTTATCATGTTAAAATGCAACATGTTAAAATGTAACATTTTATCATGTTAAAATGCAACATGTTAAAATGTAACATTTTATCATGTTAAAATGCAACATGTTAAAATGTAACATTTTATCATGTTAAAATGCAACATGTTAAAATGTAACATTTTATCATGTTAAAATGCAACATGTTAAAATGTAACATATTAAAATGTAACATGTTAAAATGTAACATTTTTTAATGTAACATTTTTAAATGAAACATGTTAAAATGTAACATTTTATCATGTTAAAATGTAACATATTAAAATGTAACATGTTCAAATGTAACATTTTAAAATGTAACATTTTATCATGTTAAATCGCAATATGTTAAAATGTAACATTTTATCATGTTAAAATGCAACATGTTAAAATGTAACATTTTACTATGTTAAAATGCAACATGTTAAAATGTAACATTTTATCATGTTAAAATGCAACATGTTAAAATGTAACATTTTAAAATGAAACATGTTAAAATGTAACATTTTATCATGTTAAAATGCAACATGTTAAAATGTAACATTTTATCATGTTAAAATGAAACATGTTAACATGTAAGATTTTATCATGTTAAAATGAAACATGTTAAAATGTAACATTTTATGATGTTAAAATGAAAAATGTTAAAATGTAACATTTTATCATGTTTAAATGAAACATGTAAAAATGTAACATTTTTAAATTTAACATTTTATCATGTAAAAATGAAACATGTTAAAATGTAACATTTTATCATGTTAAAATGCAACATGTTAAAATGTAACATTTTATCATGTTAAAATGCAACATGTTAAAATGTAACATTTTATCATGTTAAAATGCAACATGTTAAAATGTAACATTTTATCATGTTAAAATGCAACATGTTAAAATGTAACATATTAAAATATAACATGTTAAAATGTAACATTTTTTAATGTAACATTTTTAAATGAAACATGTTAAAATGTAACATTTTATCATGTTAAAATGAAACAAGTTAAAATGTAACATTTTATCATGTTAAAATAAAACATGTTAAAATGTAACTTTTTATCATGTTAAAATGCAACATGTTTAAATGTGACATATTAAAATGTAACATGTTAAAATGTAACATTTTATGATGTTAAAATGAAACATGTAAAATGTAACATTTTATTATGTTAAAATGCAACATGTTAAAATGCAACATGTTAAAATGTTACATTGTATCATGTTAAAATACAACATGTTAAAATGTAACATTTTATCATGTTAAAATGCAACATGTTTAAATGTGACATATTAAAATTTAACATGTTAAAATGTAACTTTTTATGATGTTAAAATGAAAAATGTTAAAATGTAACATTTTATAATGTTTAAATGAAACATGTAAAAATGTAACATTGTATCATGTTAAAATACAACATGTTAAAATGTAACATTTTATCATGTTAAAATGCAACATGTTAAAATGTAACATATTAAAATGTAACATGTTCAAATGTAACATTTTAAAATGTAACATTTTATCATGTTAAATCGCAATATGTTAAAATGTAACATTTTATCATGTTGAAATGCAACATGTTAAAATGTAACATTTTACTATGTTAAAATGCAACATGTTAAAATGTAACATATTAAAATGTAACATGTTAAAATGTAACATTTTAAAATGTAACATTTTTAAATGAAACATGTTAAAATGTAACATTTTATCATGTTAAAATGAAACATGTTAAAATGTAACATTTTATCATGTTAAAATGCAACATGTTAAAATGTAACATTTTATCATGTTAAAATGCAACATGTTAAAATGTAACATTTTATCATGTTAAAATGCAACATGTTAAAATGTAACATTTTATCATGTTAAAATGCAACATGTTAAAATGTAACATTTTAAAATGTAACATTTTAAAATGAAACATGTTAAAATGTAACATTTTATCATGTTAAAATGCAACATGTTAAAATGTAACATTTTATCATGTTAAAATGCAACATGTTAAAATGTAACATATTAAAATGTAACATGTTAAAATGTAACATTTTTTAATGTAACATTTTTAAATGAAACATGTTAAAATGTAACATTTTATCATGTTAAAATGTAACATATTAAAATGTAACATGTTCAAATGTAACATTTTAAAATGTAACATTTTATCATGTTAAATCGCAATATGTTAAAATGTAACATTTTATCATGTTAAAATGCAACATGTTAAAATGTAACATTTTACTATGTTAAAATGCAACATGTTAAAATGTAACATTTTATCATGTTAAAATGCAACATGTTAAAATGTAACATTTTAAAATGAAACATGTTAAAATGTAACATTTTATCATGTTAAAATGCAACATGTTAAAATGTAACATTTTATCATGTTAAAATGAAACATGTTAACATGTAAGATTTTATCATGTTAAAATGAAACATGTTAAAATGTAACATTTTATGATGTTAAAATGAAAAATGTTAAAATGTAACATTTTATCATGTTTAAATGAAACATGTAAAAATGTAACATTTTTAAATTTAACATTTTATCATGTAAAAATGAAACATGTTAAAATGTAACATTTTATCATGTTAAAATGCAACATGTTAAAATGTAACATTTTATCATGTTAAAATGCAACATGTTAAAATGTAACATTTTATCATGTTAAAATGCAACATGTTAAAATGTAACATTTTATCATGTTAAAATGCAACATGTTAAAATGTAACATATTAAAATATAACATGTTAAAATGTAACATTTTTTAATGTAACATTTTTAAATGAAACATGTTAAAATGTAACATTTTATCATGTTAAAATGAAACAAGTTAAAATGTAACATTTTATCATGTTAAAATGCAACATGTTAAAATGTAACATTTTATCATGTTAAAATGCAACTTGTTAAAAAGTAACATTTTATCATGTTAAAATGAAACATGTTAAAATGTAAGATTTTATCATGTTAAAATGAAACATGTTAAAATGTAACATTTTATCATGTAAAAATGAAACATGTTAAAATGTAACATTTTATCATGTTAAAATGAAACATGTTAAAATGTAATATTTATCATGTTAAAATGAAACATGTTAAAATGTAACATTTTATCATGTTAAAATGAAACATGTTAAAATGTAACATTTTATCATGTTAAAATGAAACATGTTAAATTGTAACATTTTATCATGTTAAAATGCAACATGTTAAAATGTAACATTTTATCATGTTAAAATGAAACATGTTAAAATGTAACATTTTATCATGTTAAAATGCAACATGTTAAAATGTAACATTTTATCATGTTAAAATGCAACATGTTAAAATGTAACATGTTAAAATGAAACATGTTAAAATGTAACATTTTATCATGTTAAAATGAAACGTTAAAATGTAACATTTTATCATGTTAAAATGAAACATGTTAAAATGTAACATTTTATCATGTTAAAATGAAACATGTTAAAATGTAACATTTTATCATGTTAAAATGCAACATGTTAAAATGTAACATTTTATCATGTTAAAATGCAACATGTTAAAATGTAACATTTTAAATTGTAACATTTTTAAATGAAACATGTTAAAATGTAACATTTTATCATGTTAAAATGAAACATGTTAAAATGTAACATTTTATCATGTTAAAATGCAACATGTTAAAATGTAACATTTTATCATGTTGAAATACATGTTAAAATGTAACATTTTATCATGTTGAAATGCAACATGTTAAAATGTAACATTTTATCATGTTAAAATGCAACATGTTAAAATGTAACATATTAAAATGTAACATGTTAAAATGTAACATTTTAAAATGAATCATGTTAAAATGTAACATATTATCATGTTAAAATGAAACATGTTAAAATGTAACATTTTATCATGTTAAAATGCAACATGTTAAAATGTAACATTTTATCATGTTAAAATGCAAAATGTTAAAATGTAACATTTTAAAATGTAACATTTTATCATGTTAAAATGCAACATGTTAAAATGTAACATTTTTATCATGTTAAAATGCAACATGTAAAAATGTAACATTTTATCATGTTAAAATGCAACATGTTAAAATGTAACATTTTATCATGTTAAAATGCAACATGTTAAAATGTAACATTTTATCATGTTAAAATGAAACATGTTAAAATGTAACATTTTATCATGTTAAAATGAAACATGTTAAAATGTAACATTTTATCATGTTAAAATGAAACATGTTAAAATGTAACATTTTATCATGTTAAAATGCAACATGTTAAAATGTAACATTTTATCATGTTAAAATGCAACATGATAAAATGTAACATATTAAAATGTAACATGTTCAAATGTAACATTTTAAAATGTAACATTTTAAAATTTAACATTTTAAAATGTAACATTTTATCATGTTAAAATGCAACATGTTAAAATGTAACATTTTATCATGTTAAAATGCAACATGTTAAAATGTAACGTATTAAAATGTAACATGTTAAAATGTAACATTTTGAAATTTAACATTTTTAAATGTAACATTTTAAAATGTAACATTTTAAAATGAAACATGTTAAAATGTAACATTTTATCATGTTAAAATGCAACATGTTAAAGTGTAACATTTTATCATGTTAAAATGAAACATTAAAATGTAACATTTTATCACGTTAAAATGAAACATGTTAAAATGTAACATTTTATCATGTTAAAATGAAACATGTTAAAATGTAACATTATATCATGTTAAAATGAAACATGTTAAAATGTAACATTTTATCATGTTAAAATGCAACATGTTAAAATGTAACATATTAAAATGTAACATGTTAAAATGTAACATTTTAAATTGTAACATTTTTAAATGAAACATGTTAAAATGTAACATTTTATCATGTTAAAATGAAACATGTTAAAATGTAACATTTTATCATGTTAAAATGCAACATGTTAAAATGTAACATTTTATCATGTTGAAATGCAACATGTTAAAATGTAACATTTTATCATGTTGAAATGCAACATGTTAAAATGTAACATTTTATCATGTTAAAATGCAACATGTTAAAATGTAACATATTAAAATGTAACATGTTAAAATGTAACATTTTAAAATGAAACATGTTAAAATGTAACATATTATCATGTTAAAATGAAACATGTTAAAATGTAACATTTTATCATGTTAAAATGCAACATGTTAAAATGTAACATTTTATCATGTTAAAATGCAAAATGTTAAAATGTAACATATTAAAATGTAACATGTTCAAATGTAACATTTTAAAATGTAACATTTTATCATGTTAAAATGCAACATGTTAAAATGTAACATTTTTATCATGTTAAAATGCAACATGTAAAAATATAACATTTTATCATGTTAAAATGCAACATGTTAAAATGTAACATTTTATCATGTTAATAGCAACATGTTAAAATGTAACATTTTATCATGTTAAAATGAAACATGTTAAAATGTAACATTTTATCATGTTAAAATGCAACATGTTTAAATGTAACATTTTATCATGTTAAAATGCAACATGATAAAATGTAACATATTAAAATGTAACATGTTCAAATGTAACATTTTAAAATGTAACATTTTAAAATTTAACATTTTAAAATGTAACATTTTATCATGTTAAAATGCAACATGTTAAAATGTAACATTTTATCATGTTAAAATGCAACATGTTAAAATGTAACGTATTAAAATGTAACATGTTAAAATGTAACATTTTAAAATTTAACATTTTTAAATGTAACTTTTTAAAATGTAACATTTTAAATAAATAAATAAATAAATAAAAATGCCTTTATTTAGCAAGCGTTCCTCAGTACATACTGCTTTACAGGATAACTCTTGTTAATTTAATTACTAATACTAAATAAAACTAATAACAAAAATACATAATCTATTTACAAAATTTGAGGTCCTTTCTATACATTTCTTTTAGCTTATTTCTAAAAGCTGGAACACCCAGCAACTTAAGATCACAGGGGAGGTCATTATACAACTTTGGCCCAAAGTATGAAAAGCCTCTCCTGCCAATCTCCAGCCTCACTCTCGGGAAGTGAAACAGCTTTTCCTGTCGAGTATTGCACCGAGACACACGATCGCGGGAGACCAGTCTTTCCATCAGGTAAGCTGGTTCTTTTTTGACCAGTACCCGATGAACCAGAGTGCAGGTTTGCATCCTGCATACGGCTGCTGAGGGCAAAAGACCGGCAGTTTTTTCAAATTCAGATATATGATCGCGTTTCCGCAGACCATATATAAATCTTACTGCGGTGTTCTGAAGTTTTTGAATCCTTTCCATGCCCTCATTCGTGATGCTGTTGCCATATGCAGGAAAACAGTAGTATAGCACTGACAAGACAATTGATTGAATCAACTGAATCTTGGCTGACTCAGGTAGGATGGTTCGGCATTTGTACAGACCCCGCAATCTACCCAACGCCAGCTGGGAAACATGGGTGATATGATCAGAGAAGGTAAGACCACTGTCCAGTATTACGCCCAAAGTCCTGGCAGTGTGGCTCACCTTCAACTCCACGTCATCAAGTTTTATCTGCACGTCTCCATCAATGATCAATTGAACATAGTTGGGCGGAGAAATATGAAGAACAGTGCATTTCTCTCGGTTTAACTTGAGACCATGCTTCATGGACCACTCACTGACATTCGCCAAATCCAAGTTCATCCTCGCAACAGCTTGGTCAACTGAATTGACATCATAGGATAAATGCATCTGACAGTCATCTGCATAGGCGTGCACGTTGCAGAAGTGCACGCAATTGGATATGTCTGCAGTGTACAAGGTGAATAAAATGGGACCCAGACAGCTCCCCTTTAAAATGAAACATGTTAAAATGTAACATTTTATCATGTTAAAATGCAACATGTTAAAATGTAACATTTTATCATGTTAAAATGAAACATTAAAATGTAACATTTTATCATGTTAAAATGAAACATGTTAAAATGTAACATTTTATCATGTTAAAATGAAACATGTTAAAATGTAACATTATATCATGTTAAAATGAAACATGTTAAAATGTAACATTTTATCATGTTAAAATGCAACATGTTAAAATGTAACATTTTATCATGTTAAAATGCAACATGTTAAAATGTAACATTTTATCATGTTAAAATGCAACATGTTAAAATGTAACATTTTATCATGTTAAAATGAAAAATGTTAAAATGTAACATTATATCATGTTTAAATGAAACATGTAAAAATGTAACATTTTTAAATGTAACATTTTATCATGTTAAAATGAAACATGTTAAAATGTAACATTTTATCATGTTAAAATGCAACATGTTAAAATGAAACATTTTATCATGTTAAAATGCAACATGTTAAAATGTAACATTTTATCATGTTAAAATGAAACGTTAAAATGTAACATTTTATCATGTTAAAATGAAACATGTTAAAATGTAACATATTAAAATGTAACATGTTAAAATGTTACATTTTAAAATGTAACATTTTAAAATGAAACATGTTAAAATGAAACATGTTAAAATGTAACATTTTATCATGTTAAAATGCAACATGTTAATATGTAACATTTTATCATGTTAAAATGAAACATGTTAAAATGTAACATTTTATCATGTTAAAATGTAACATTTTATCATGTTAAAATGAAACGTTAAAATGTAACATTTTATCATGTTAAAATGAAACATGTTAAAATGTAACATTTTATCATGTTAAAATGCAACATGTTAAAATGTAACATTTTATCATGTTAAAATGAAACGTTAAAATGTTACATTTTATCATGTTAAAATGAAACATGTTTAAATGTAACATATTAAAATGCAACATGTTAAAATGTTACATTTTAAAATGTAACAATTTAAAATGAAACATGTTAAAATGTAACATTTTATCATGTTAAAATGAAACATGTTAAAATGTAACATTTTATCATGTTAAAATGAAACATGTTAAAATGTAACATTTTATCATGTTAAAATGAAAAATGTTAAAATGTAACATTATATCATGTTAAAATGAAACATGTTAAAATGTAACATTTTATCATGTTAAAATGCAACATGTTAAAATGTAACATTTTATCATGTTAAATGCAACATGTTAAAATGTAACATTTTATCATGTTAAATGCAACATGTTAAAATGTAACATTTTATCATGTTAAAATGCAACATGTTAAAATGTAACATTTTATCATGTTAAAATGCAACATGTTAAAATGTAACATTTTATCATGTTAAAATGCAACATGTTAAAATGTAACATTTTATCATGTTAAAATGCAACATGTTAAAATGTAACATTTTATCATGTTAAAATGCAAAATGTTAAAATGTAACATATTAAAATGTAACATGTTCAAATGTAACATTTTAAAATGTAACATTTTATCATGTTAAAATGCAACATGTTAAAATGTAACATTTTATCATGTTAAAATGAAACATTAAAATGTAACATTTTATCATGTTAAAATGAAACATGTTAAAATGTAACATTTTATCATGTTAAAATGAAACATGTTAAAATGTAACATTATATCATGTTAAAATGAAACATGTTAAAATGTAACATTTTATCATGTTAAAATGCAACATGTTAAAATGTAACATTTTATCATGTTAAAATGCAACATGTTAAAATGTAACATTTTATCATGTTAAAATGCAACATGTTAAAATGTAACATTTTATCATGTTAAAATGAAAAATGTTAAAATGTAACATTATATCATGTTTAAATGAAACATGTAAAAATGTAACATTTTTAAATGTAACATTTTATCATGTTAAAATGAAACATGTTAAAATGTAACATTTTATCATGTTAAAATGCAACATGTTAAAATGAAACATTTTATCATGTTAAAATGCAACATGTTAAAATGTAACATTTTATCATGTTAAAATGAAACGTTAAAATGTAACATTTTATCATGTTAAAATGAAACATGTTAAAATGTAACATATTAAAATGTAACATGTTAAAATGTTACATTTTAAAATGTAACATTTTAAAATGAAACATGTTAAAATGAAACATGTTAAAATGTAACATTTTATCATGTTAAAATGCAACATGTTAATATGTAACATTTTATCATGTTAAAATGAAACATGTTAAAATGTAACATTTTATCATGTTAAAATGTAACATTTTATCATGTTAAAATGAAACGTTAAAATGTAACATTTTATCATGTTAAAATGAAACATGTTAAAATATAACATTTTATCATGTTAAAATGCAACATGTTAAAATGTAACATTTTATCATGTTAAAATGAAACGTTAAAATGTAACATTTTATCATGTTAAAATGAAACATGTTAAAATGTAACATATTAAAATGCAACATGTTAAAATGTTACATTTTAAAATGTAACAATTTAAAATGAAACATGTTAAAATGTAACATTTTATCATGTTAAAATGAAACATGTTAAAATGTAACATTTTATCATGTTAAAATGAAACATGTTAAAATGTAACATTTTATCATGTTAAAATGAAAAATGTTAAAATGTAACATTATATCATGTTAAAATGAAACATGTTAAAATGTAACATTTTATCATGTTAAAATGCAACATGTTAAAATGTAACATTTTATCATGTTAAATGCAACATGTTAAAATGTAACATTTTATCATGTTAAATGCAACATGTTAAAATGTAACATTTTATCATGTTAAAATGCAACATGTTAAAATGTAACATTTTATCATGTTAAAATGCAACATGTTAAAATGTAACATTTTATCATGTTAAAATGCAACATGTTAAAATGTAACATTTTATTATGTTAAAATGAAACATGTTAAAATGTAACATATTAAAATGTTACATGTTAAAATGTTACATTTTAAAATGTAACATTTTTAAATTAAACATGTTAAAATGTAACATTTTATCATGTTAAAATGCAACATGTTAAAATGTAAGATTTTATCATGTTAAAATGAAACATGTTAAAATGTAACATTTTATCATGTTAAAATGAAACATGTTAAAATGTAACATTTTATCGTGTTAAAATGAAACATGTTAAAATGTAACATTTTATCATGTTAAAATGAAACATGTTAAATTGTAACATTTTATCATGTTAAAATGAAACATGTTAAAATGTAACATTATATCATTTTTAAATGAAACATGTTAAAATGTAACATTTTATCATGTTAAAATGAAACATGTTAAAATGTAACATTTTATCATGTTAAAATGCAACATGTTAAAATGTAACATATTAAAATGTAACATGTTAAAATGTAACATTTTATCATGTTAAAATGCAACATGTTAAAATGTAACATATTAAAATGTAACATGTTAAAATGTAACATTTTATCATGTTAAAATGCAACATGTTAAAATGTAACATTTTATCATGTTAAAATGCAAAATGTTAAAATGTAACATATTAAAATGTAACATGTTCAAATGTAACATTTTAAAAATGTAACATTTTATCATGTTAAAATGCAACATGTTAAAATGTAACATTTTTATCATGTTAAAATGCAACATGTAAAAATGTAACATTTTATCATGTTAAAATGCAACATGTTAAAATGTAACATTTTATCATGTTAAAATGAAACATGTTAAAATGTAACATTTTATCATGTTAAAATGAAACATGTTAAAATGTAGCATTTTATCATGTTAAAATGCAACATGTTAAAATGTAACATTTTATCATGTTAAAATGCAACATGTTAAAATGTAACGTATTAAAATGTAACATGTTAAAATGTAACATTTTAAAATGTTACAATTTAAAATGTAACATTTTAAAATGTAACAATTTAAAATGTAACATTTTAAAATGTAACATTTTATCATGTTAAAATGCAACATGTTAAAATGTAACATTTTATCATGTTAAAATGCAACATGTTAAAATGTAACATTTTATCATGTTAAAATGCAACATGTTAAAATGTAACATTTTATCATGTTAAAATGCAACATGTTAAAATGTAACATTTTATCATGTTAAAATGCAACATGTTAAAATGTAACATTTTATCATGTTAAAATGCAACATGTTAAAATGTAACATATTAAAATATAACATGTTAAAATGTAACATTTTTTAATGTAACATTTTTAAATGAAACATGTTAAAATGTAACATTTTATCATGTTAAAATGAAACAAGTTAAAATGTAACATTTTATCATGTTAAAATGCAACATGTTAAAATGTAACATTTTATCATGTTAAAATGAAACATGTTAACATGTAAGATTTTATCATGTTAAAATGAAACATGTTAAAATGTAACATTTTATGATGTTAAAATGAAAAATGTTAAAATGTAACATTTTATCATGTTTAAATGAAACATGTAAAAATGTAACATTTTTAAATTTAACATTTTATCATGTAAAAATGAAACATGTTAAAATGTAACATTTTATCATGTTAAAATGCAACATGTTAAAATGTAACATTTTATCATGTTAAAATGCAACATGTTAAAATGTAACATTTTATCATGTTAAAATGCAACATGTTAAAATGTAACATATTAAAATATAACATGTTAAAATGTAACATTTTTTAATGTAACATTTTTAAATGAAACATGTTAAAATGTAACATTTTATCATGTTAAAATGAAACAAGTTAAAATGTAACATTTTATCATGTTAAAATGCAACATGTTAAAATGTAACATTTTATCATGTTAAAATGCAACTTGTTAAAAAGTAACATTTTATCATGTTAAAATGAAACATGTTAAAATGTAAGATTTTATCATGTTAAAATGAAACATGTTAAAATGTAACATTTTATGATGTTAAAATGAAACATGTTAAAATGTAACATTTTATCATGTTAAAATGAAACATGTTAAAATGTAATATTTATCATGTTAAAATGAAACATGTTAAAATGTAACATTTTATCATGTTAAAATGAAACATGTTAAAATGTAACATTTTATCATGTTAAAATGAAACATGTTAAATTGTAACATTTTATCATGTTAAAATGCAACATGTTAAAATGTAACATTTTATCATGTTAAAATGAAACATGTTAAAATGTAACATTTTATCATGTTAAAATGCAACATGTTAAAATGTAACATTTTATCATGTTAAAATGCAACATGTTAAAATGTAACATGTTAAAATGAAACATGTTAAAATGTAACATTTTATCATGTTAAAATGAAACGTTAAAATGTAACATTTTATCATGTTAAAATGAAACATGTTAAAATGTAACATTTTATCATGTTAAAATGAAACATGTTAAAATGTAACATTTTATCATGTTAAAATGCAACATGTTAAAATGTAACATTTTATCATGTTAAAATGCAACATGTTAAAATGTAACATATTAAAATGTAACAGGTTCAAATGTAACATTTTAAAATGTAACATTTTATCATGTTAAATCGCAATATGTTAAAATGTAACATTTTATCATGTTAAAATGCAACATGTTAAAATGTAACATTTTATCATGTTAAAATGCAACATGTTAAAATGTAACATATTAAAATGTAACATGTTAAAATGTAACATTTTAAATTGTAACATTTTTAAATGAAACATGTTAAAATGTAACATTTTATCATGTTAAAATGCAACATGTTAAAATGTAACATTTTATCATGTTGAAATACATGTTAAAATGTAACATTTTATTATGTTGAAATGCAACATGTTAAAATGTAACATTTTATCATGTTAAAATGCAACATGTTAAAATGTAACATATTAAAATGTAACATGTTAAAATGTAACATTTTAAAATGAAACATGTTAAAATGTAACATATTATCATGTTAAAATGAAACATGTTAAAATGTAACATTTTATCATGTTAAAATGCAACATGTTAAAATGTAACATTTTATCATGTTAAAATGCAAAATGTTAAAATGTAACATATTAAAATGTAACATGTTCAAATGTAACATTTTAAAATGTAACATTTTATCATGTTAAAATGCAACATGTTAAAATGTAACATTTTTATCATGTTAAAATGCAACATGTAAAAATGTAACATTTTATCATGTTAAAATGCAACATGTTAAAATGTAACATTTTATCATGTTAAAATGAAACATGTTAAAATGTAACATTTTATCATGTTAAAATGAAACATGTTAAAATGTAACATTTTATCATGTTAAAATGCAACATGTTAAAATGTAACATTTTATCATGTTAAAATGCAACATGATAAAATGTAACATATTAAAATGTAACATGTTCAAATGTAACATTTTAAAATGTAACATTTTAAAATTTAACATTTTAAAATGTAACATTTTATCATGTTAAAATGCAACATGTTAAAATGTAACATTTTATCATGTTAAAATGCAACATGTTAAAATGTAACGTATTAAAATGTAACATGTTAAAATGTAACATTTTAAAATTTAACATTTTTAATTGTAACATTTTAAAATGTAACATTTTAAAATGAAACATGTTAAAATGTAACATTTTATCATGTTAAAATGCAACATGTTAAAGTGTAACATTTTATCATGTTAAAATGAAACATTAAAATGTAACATTTTATCATGTTAAAATGAAACATGTTAAAATGTAACATTTTATCATGTTAAAATGAAACATGTTAAAATGTAACATTATATCATGTTAAAATGAAACATGTTAAAATGTAACATTTTATCATGTTAAAATGCAACATGTTAAAATGTAACATATTAAAATGTAACATGTTAAAATGTAACATTTTAAATTGTAACATTTTTAAATGAAACATGTTAAAATGTAACATTTTATCATGTTAAAATGAAACATGTTAAAATGTAACATTTTATCATGTTAAAATGCAACATGTTAAAATGTAACATTTTATCATGTTGAAATGCAACATGTTAAAATGTAACATTTTATCATGTTGAAATGCAACATGTTAAAATGTAACATTTTATCATGTTAAAATGCAACATGTTAAAATGTAACATATTAAAATGTAACATGTTAAAATGTTACATTTTAAAATGTAACATTTTAAAATGAAACATGTTAAAATGAAACATGTTAAAATGTAACATTTTATCATGTTAAAATGCAACATGTTAATATGTAACATTTTATCATGTTAAAATGAAACATGTTAAAATGTAACATTTTATCATGTTAAAATGTAACATTTTATCATGTTAAAATGAAACGTTAAAATGTAACATTTTATCATGTTAAAATGAAACATGTTAAAATGTAACATTTTATCATGTTAAAATGCAACATGTTAAAATGTAACATTTTATCATGTTAAAATGCAACATGTTAAAATGTAACATATAAAAATGTAACATGTAAATGTAACATTTTAAAATGTAACATTTTAAAATAAAACATGTTAAAATGTAACATTTTATCATGTTAAATTGAAACATGTTATAATGTAACATTTTATCATGTTAAAATGCAACATGTTAAAATGTAACATTTTATCATGTTAAAATGCAACATGTTAAAATGTAACATATTAAAATGTAACATGTTAAAATGTTACATTTTAAAATGTAACATTTTAAAATGAAACATGTTAAAATGAAACATGTTAAAATGTAACATTTTATCATGTTAAAATGCAACATGTTAATATGTAACATTTTATCATGTTAAAATGAAACATGTTAAAATGTAACATTTTATCATGTTAAAATGTAACATTTTATCATGTTAAAATGAAACGTTAAAATGTAACATTTTATCATGTTAAAATGAAACATGTTAAAATGTAACATTTTATCATGTTAAAATGCAACATGTTAAAATGTAACATTTTATCATGTTAAAATGCAACATGTTAAAATGTAACATATAAAAATGTAACATGTAAATGTAACATTTTAAAATGTAACATTTTAAAATAAAACATGTTAAAATGTAACATTTTATCATGTTAAATTGAAACATGTTATAATGTAACATTTTATCATGTTAAAATGCAACATGTTAAAATGTAACATTTTATCATGTTAAAATGCAACATTTAAAAATATAACATTTTATCATGTTAAAATGCAACATGTTAAAATGTAACATTTTATCATGTTAAAATGAAACATGTTAAAATGTAACATTTTATCATGTTAAAATGAAACATGTTAAAATGTAACATTTTATCATGTTAAAATGCAACATGTTAAAATGTAACATTTTATCATGTTAAAATGCAACATGATAAAATGTAACATATTAAAATGTAACATGTTCAAATGTAACATTTTAAAATGTAACATTTTAAAATTTAACATTTTAAAATTTAACATTTTAAAATGTAACATTTTATCATGTTAAAATGCAACATGTTAAAATGTAACATTTTATCATGTTAAAATGCAACATGTTAAAATGTAACGTATTAAAATGTAACATGTTAAAATGTAACATTTTAAAATTTAACATTTTTAAATGTAACATTTTAAAATGTAACATTTTAAAATGAAACATGTTAAAATGTAACATTTTATCATGTTAAAATGCAACATGTTAAAATGTAACATTTTAAAATGTAACATTTTATCATGTTAAAATGCAACATGTTAAAATGTAACATTTTTATCATGTTAAAATGCAACATGTAAAAATGTAACATTTTATCATGTTAAAATGCAACATGTTAAAATGTAACATTTTATCATGTTAAAATGAAACATGTTAAAATGTAACATTTTATCATGTTAAAATGAAACATGTTAAAATGTAACATTTTATCATGTTAAAATGCAACATGTTAAAATGTAACATTTTATCATGTTAAAATGCAACATGATAAAATGTAACATATTAAAATGCAACATGATAAAATGTAACATATTAAAATGTAACATGTTCAAATGTAACATTTTAAAATGTAACATTTTAAAATTTAACATTTTAAAATGTAACATTTTAACATGTTAAAATGCAACATGTTAAAATGTAACATTTTATCATGTTAAAATGCAACATGTTAAAATGTAACGTATTAAAATGTAACATGTTAAAATGTAACATTTTAAAATTTAACATTTTTAAATGTAACATTTTAAAATGTAACATTTTAAAATGTTAAAATGAAACATTAAAATGTAACATTTTATCATGTTAAAATGAAACATGTTAAAATGTAACATTTTATCATGTTAAAATGAAACATGTTAAAATGTAACATTATATCATGTTAAAATGAAACATGTTAAAATGTAACATTTTATCATGTTAAATTGAAACATGTTATAATTTAACATTTTATCATGTTAAAATGCAACATGTTAAAATGTAACATTTTATCATGTTAAAATGAAACATGTTAAAATGTAGCATTTTATCATGTTAAAATGCAACATGTTAAAATGTAACATTTTATCATGTTAAAATGCAACATGTTAAAATGTAACGTATTAAAATGTAAAATGTTAAAATGTAACATTTTAAAATGTTACAATTTAAAATGTAACATTTTAAAATGTAACAATTTAAAATGTAACATTTTAAAATGTAACATTTTATCATGTTAAAATGCAACATGTTAAAATGTAACATTTTATCATGTTAAAATGCAACATGTTAAAATGTAACATTTTATCATGTTAAAATGCAACATGTTAAAATGTAACATTTTATCATGTTAAAATGCAACATGTTAAAATGTAACATTTTATCATGTTAAAATGCAACATGTTAAAATGTAACATTTTATCATGTTAAAATGCAACATGTTAAAATGTAACATATTAAAATATAACATGTTAAAATGTAACATTTTTTAATGTAACATTTTTAAATGAAACATGTTAAAATGTATCATTTTATCATGTTAAAATGAAACAAGTTAAAATGTAACATTTTATCATGTTAAAATGCAACATGTTAAAATGTAACATTTTATCATGTTAAAATGAAACATGTTAACATGTAAGATTTTATCATGTTAAAATGAAACATGTTAAAATGTAACATTTTATGATGTTAAAATGAAAAATGTTAAAATGTAACATTTTATCATGTTTAAATGAAACATGTAAAAATGTAACATTTTTAAATTTAACATTTTATCATGTAAAAATGAAACATGTTAAAATGTAACATTTTATCATGTTAAAATGCAACATGTTAAAATGTAACATTTTATCATGTTAAAATGCAACATGTTAAAATGTAACATTTTATCATGTTAAAATGCAACATGTTAAAATGTAACATATTAAAATATAACATGTTAAAATGTAACATTTTTTAATGTAACATTTTTAAATGAAACATGTTAAAATGTAACATTTTATCATGTTAAAATGAAACAAGTTAAAATGTAACATTTTATCATGTTAAAATGCAACATGTTAAAATGTAACATTTTATCATGTTAAAATGCAACTTGTTAAAAAGTAACATTTTATCATGTTAAAATGAAACATGTTAAAATGTAAGATTTTATCATGTTAAAATGAAACATGTTAAAATGTAACATTTTATGATGTTAAAATGAAACATGTTAAAATGTAACATTTTATCATGTTAAAATGAAACATGTTAAAATGTAATATTTATCATGTTAAAATGAAACATGTTAAAATGTAACATTTTATCATGTTAAAATGAAACATGTTAAATTGTAACATTTTATCATGTTAAAATGCAACATGTTAAAATGTAACATTTTATCATGTTAAAATGAAACATGTTAAAATGTAACATTTTATCATGTTAAAATGCAACATGGTAAAATGTAACATTTTATCATGTTAAAATGCAACATGTTAAAATGTAACATGTTAAAATGAAACATGTTAAAATGTAACATTTTATCATGTTAAAATGAAACGTTAAAATGTAACATTTTATCATGTTAAAATGAAACATGTTAAAATGTAACATTTTATCATGTTAAAATGAAACATGTTAAAATGTAACATTTTATCATGTTAAAATGCAACATGTTAAAATGTAACATTTTATCATGTTAAAATGCAACATGTTAAAATGTAACATATTAAAATGTAACAGGTTCAAATGTAACATTTTAAAATGTAACATTTTATCATGTTAAATCGCAATATGTTAAAATGTAACATTTTATCATGTTAAAATGCAACATGTTAAAATGTAACATTTTATCATGTTAAAATGCAACATGTTAAAATGTAACATATTAAAATGTAACATGTTAAAATGTAACATTTTAAATTGTAACATTTTTAAATGAAACATGTTAAAATGTAACATTTTATCATGTTAAAATGAAACATGTTAAAATGTAACATTTTATCATGTTAAAATGCAACATGTTAAAATGTAACATTTTATCATGTTGAAATACATGTTAAAATGTAACATTTTATCATGTTGAAATGCAACATGTTAAAATGTAACATTTTATCATGTTAAAATGCAACATGTTAAAATGTAACATATTAAAATGTAACATGTTAAAATGTAACATTTTAAAATGAAACATGTTAAAATGTAACATATTATCATGTTAAAATGAAACATGTTAAAATGTAACATTTTATCATGTTAAAATGCAACATGTTAAAATGTAACATTTTATCATGTTAAAATGCAAAATGTTAAAATGTAACATATTAAAATGTAACATGTTCAAATGTAACATTTTAAAATGTAACATTTTATTATGTTAAAATGCAACATGTTAAAATGTAACATTTTTATCATGTTAAAATGCAACATGTAAAAATGTAACATTTTATCATGTTAAAATGCAACATGTTAAAATGTAACATTTTATCATGTTAAAATGAAACATGTTAAAATGTAACATTTTATCATGTTAAAATGAAACATGTTAAAATGTAACATTTTATCATGTTAAAATGCAACATGTTAAAATGTAACATTTTATCATGTTAAAATGCAACATGATAAAATGTAACATATTAAAATGTAACATGTTCAAATGTAACATTTTAAAATGTAACATTTTAAAATTTAACATTTTAAAATGTAACATTTTATCATGTTAAAATGCAACATGTTAAAATGTAACATTTTATCATGTTAAAATGCAACATGTTAAAATGTAACGTATTAAAATGTAACATGTTAAAATGTAACATTTTAAAATTTAACATTTTTAAATGTAACATTTTAAAATGTAACATTTTAAAATGAAACATGTTAAAATGTAACATTTTATCATGTTAAAATGCAACATGTTAAAGTGTAACATTTTATCATGTTAAAATGAAACATTAAAATGTAACATTTTATCATGTTAAAATGAAACATGTTAAAATGTAACATTTTATCATGTTAAAATGAAACATGTTAAAATGTAACATTATATCATGTTAAAATGAAACATGTTAAAATGTAACATTTTATCATGTTAAAATGCAACATGTTAAAATGTAACATATTAAAATGTAACATGTTAAAATGTAACATTTTAAATTGTAACATTTTTAAATGAAACATGTTAAAATGTAACATTTTATCATGTTAAAATGAAACATGTTAAAATGTAACATTTTATCATGTTAAAATGCAACATGTTAAAATGTAACATTTTATCATGTTGAAATGCAACATGTTAAAATGTTACATTTTATCATGTTGAAATGCAACATGTTAAAATGTAACATTTTATCATGTTGAAATGCAACATGTTAAAATGTTACATTTTATCATGTTGAAATGCAACATGTTAAAATGTAACATTTTATCATGTTAAAATGCAACATGTTAAAGTGTAACATTTTATCATGTTAAAATGAAACATTAAAATGTAACATTTTATCATGTTAAAATGAAACATGTTAAAATGTAACATTTTATCATGTTAAAATGAAACATGTTAAAATGTAACATTATATCATGTTAAAATGAAACATGTTAAAATGTAACATTTTATCATGTTAAAATGCAACATGTTAAAATGTAACATATTAAAATGTAACATGTTAAAATGTAACATTTTAAATTGTAACATTTTTAAATGAAACATGTTAAAATGTAACATTTTATCATGTTAAAATGAAACATGTTAAAATGTAACATTTTATCATGTTAAAATGCAACATGTTAAAATGTAACATTTTATCATGTTGAAATGCAACATGTTAAAATGTAACATTTTATCATGTTGAAATGCAACATGTTAAAATGTAACATTTTATCATGTTAAAATGCAACATGTTAAAATGTAACATATTAAAATGTAACATGTTAAAATGTTACATTTTAAAATGTAACATTTTAAAATGAAACATGTTAAAATGAAACATGTTAAAATGTAACATTTTATCATGTTAAAATGCAACATGTTAATATGTAACATTTTATCATGTTAAAATGAAACATGTTAAAATGTAACATTTTATCATGTTAAAATGTAACATTTTATCATGTTAAAATGAAACGTTAAAATGTAACATTTTATCATGTTAAAATGAAACATGTTAAAATGTAACATTTTATCATGTTAAAATGCAACATGTTAAAATGTAACATTTTATCATGTTAAAATGCAACATGTTAAAATGTAACATATAAAAATGTAACATGTAAATGTAACATTTTAAAATGTAACATTTTAAAATAAAACATGTTAAAATGTAACATTTTATCATGTTAAATTGAAACATGTTATAATGTAACATTTTATCATGTTAAAATGCAACATGTTAAAATGTAACATTTTATCATGTTAAAATGCAACATGTTAAAATGTAACATATTAAAATGTAACATGTTAAAATGTTACATTTTAAAATGTAACATTTTAAAATGAAACATGTTAAAATGAAACATGTTAAAATGTAACATTTTATCATGTTAAAATGCAACATGTTAATATGTAACATTTTATCATGTTAAAATGAAACATGTTAAAATGTAACATTTTATCATGTTAAAATGTAACATTTTATCATGTTAAAATGAAACGTTAAAATGTAACATTTTATCATGTTAAAATGAAACATGTTAAAATGTAACATTTTATCATGTTAAAATGCAACATGTTAAAATGTAACATTTTATCATGTTAAAATGCAACATGTTAAAATGTAACATATAAAAATGTAACATGTAAATGTAACATTTTAAAATGTAACATTTTAAAATAAAACATGTTAAAATGTAACATTTTATCATGTTAAATTGAAACATGTTATAATGTAACATTTTATCATGTTAAAATGCAACATGTTAAAATGTAACATTTTATCATGTTAAAATGCAACATTTAAAAATATAACATTTTATCATGTTAAAATGCAACATGTTAAAATGTAACATTTTATCATGTTAAAATGAAACATGTTAAAATGTAACATTTTATCATGTTAAAATGAAACATGTTAAAATGTAACATTTTATCATGTTAAAATGCAACATGTTAAAATGTAACATTTTATCATGTTAAAATGCAACATGATAAAATGTAATATATTAAAATGTAACATGTTCAAATGTAACATTTTAAAATGTAAAATTTTAAAATTTAACATTTTAAAATTTAACATTTTAAAATGTAACATTTTATCATGTTAAAATGCAACATGTTAAAATGTAACATTTTATCATGTTAAAATGCAACATGTTAAAATGTAACGTATTAAAATGTAACATGTTAAAATGTAACATTTTAAAATTTAACATTTTTAAATGTAACATTTTAAAATGTAACATTTTAAAATGAAACATGTTAAAATGTAACATTTTATCATGTTAAAATGCAACATGTTAAAATGTAACATTTTAAAATGTAACATTTTATCATGTTAAAATGCAACATGTTAAAATGTAACATTTTTATCATGTTAAAATGCAACATGTAAAAATGTAACATTTTATCATGTTAAAATGCAACATGTTAAAATGTAACATTTTATCATGTTAAAATGAAACATGTTAAAATGTAACATTTTATCATGTTAAAATGAAACATGTTAAAATGTAACATTTTATCATGTTAAAATGCAACATGTTAAAATGTAACATTTTATCATGTTAAAATGCAACATGATAAAATGTAACATATTAAAATGTAACATGTTCAAATGTAACATTTTAAAATGTAACATTTTAAAATTTAACATTTTAAAATGTAACATTTTAACATGTTAAAATGCAACATGTTAAAATGTAACATTTTATCATGTTAAAATGCAACATGTTAAAATGTAACGTATTAAAATGTAACATGTTAAAATGTAACATTTTAAAATTTAACATTTTTAAATGTAACATTTTAAAATGTAACATTTTAAAATGTTAAAATGAAACATAAAAATGTAACATTTTATCATGTTAAAATGAAACATGTTAAAATGTAACATTTTATCATGTTAAAATGAAACATGTTAAAATGTAACATTATATCATGTTAAAATGAAACATGTTAAAATGTAACATTTTATCATGTTAAATTGAAACATGTTATAATGTAACATTTTATCATGTTAAAATGCAACATGTTAAAATGTAACATTTTATCATGTTAAAATGAAACATGTTAAAATGTAGCATTTTATCATGTTAAAATGCAACATGTTAAAATGTAACATTTTATCATGTTAAAATGCAACATGTTAAAATGTAACGTATTAAAATGTAAAATGTTAAAATGTAACATTTTAAAATGTTACAATTTAAAATGTAACATTTTAAAATGTAACAATTTAAAATGTAACATTTTAAAATGTAACATTTTATCATGTTAAAATGCAACATGTTAAAATGTAACATTTTATCATGTTAAAATGCAACATGTTAAAATGTAACATTTTATCATGTTAAAATGCAACATGTTAAAATGTAACATTTTATCATGTTAAAATGCAACATGTTAAAATGTAACATTTTATCATGTTAAAATGCAACATGTTAAAATGTAACATTTTATCATGTTAAAATGCAACATGTTAAAATGTAACATATTAAAATATAACATGTTAAAATGTAACATTTTTTAATGTAACATTTTTAAATGAAACATGTTAAAATGTATCATTTTATCATGTTAAAATGAAACAAGTTAAAATGTAACATTTTATCATGTTAAAATGCAACATGTTAAAATGTAACATTTTATCATGTTAAAATGAAACATGTTAACATGTAAGATTTTATCATGTTAAAATGA
Source organism: Macrosteles quadrilineatus (assembly GCF_028750875.1). Classification (NCBI taxonomy): domain Eukaryota; kingdom Metazoa; phylum Arthropoda; class Insecta; order Hemiptera; family Cicadellidae; genus Macrosteles; species Macrosteles quadrilineatus. The sequence goes on from NW_026542710.1 coordinate 159,831, forward strand.
AACATGTTAAAATGTAACATTTTATGATGTTAAAATGAAAAATGTTAAAATGTAACATTTTATCATGTTTAAATGAAACATGTAAAAATGTAACATTTTTAAATTTAACATTTTATCATGTAAAAATGAAACATGTTAAAATGTAACATTTTATCATGTTAAAATGCAACATGTTAAAATGTAACATTTTATCATGTTAAAATGCAACATGTTAAAATGTAACATTTTATCATGTTAAAATGCAACATGTTAAAATGTAACATATTAAAATATAACATGTTAAAATGTAACATTTTTTAATGTAACATTTTTAAATGAAACATGTTAAAATGTAACATTTTATCATGTTAAAATGAAACAAGTTAAAATGTAACATTTTATCATGTTAAAATGCAACATGTTAAAATGTAACATTTTATCATGTTAAAATGCAACTTGTTAAAAAGTAACATTTTATCATGTTAAAATGAAACATGTTAAAATGTAAGATTTTATCATGTTAAAATGAAACATGTTAAAATGTAACATTTTATGATGTTAAAATGAAACATGTTAAAATGTAACATTTTATCATGTTAAAATGAAACATGTTAAAATGTAATATTTATCATGTTAAAATGAAACATGTTAAAATGTAACATTTTATCATGTTAAAATGAAACATGTTAAATTGTAACATTTTATCATGTTAAAATGCAACATGTTAAAATGTAACATTTTATCATGTTAAAATGAAACATGTTAAAATGTAACATTTTATCATGTTAAAATGCAACATGGTAAAATGTAACATTTTATCATGTTAAAATGCAACATGTTAAAATGTAACATGTTAAAATGAAACATGTTAAAATGTAACATTTTATCATGTTAAAATGAAACGTTAAAATGTAACATTTTATCATGTTAAAATGAAACATGTTAAAATGTAACATTTTATCATGTTAAAATGAAACATGTTAAAATGTAACATTTTATCATGTTAAAATGCAACATGTTAAAATGTAACATTTTATCATGTTAAAATGCAACATGTTAAAATGTAACATATTAAAATGTAACAGGTTCAAATGTAACATTTTAAAATGTAACATTTTATCATGTTAAATCGCAATATGTTAAAATGTAACATTTTATCATGTTAAAATGCAACATGTTAAAATGTAACATTTTATCATGTTAAAATGCAACATGTTAAAATGTAACATATTAAAATGTAACATGTTAAAATGTAACATTTTAAATTGTAACATTTTTAAATGAAACATGTTAAAATGTAACATTTTATCATGTTAAAATGAAACATGTTAAAATGTAACATTTTATCATGTTAAAATGCAACATGTTAAAATGTAACATTTTATCATGTTGAAATACATGTTAAAATGTAACATTTTATCATGTTGAAATGCAACATGTTAAAATGTAACATTTTATCATGTTAAAATGCAACATGTTAAAATGTAACATATTAAAATGTAACATGTTAAAATGTAACATTTTAAAATGAAACATGTTAAAATGTAACATATTATCATGTTAAAATGAAACATGTTAAAATGTAACATTTTATCATGTTAAAATGCAACATGTTAAAATGTAACATTTTATCATGTTAAAATGCAAAATGTTAAAATGTAACATATTAAAATGTAACATGTTCAAATGTAACATTTTAAAATGTAACATTTTATCATGTTAAAATGCAACATGTTAAAATGTAACATTTTTATCATGTTAAAATGCAACATGTAAAAATGTAACATTTTATCATGTTAAAATGCAACATGTTAAAATGTAACATTTTATCATGTTAAAATGAAACATGTTAAAATGTAACATTTTATCATGTTAAAATGAAACATGTTAAAATGTAACATTTTATCATGTTAAAATGCAACATGTTAAAATGTAACATTTTATCATGTTAAAATGCAACATGATAAAATGTAACATATTAAAATGTAACATGTTCAAATGTAACATTTTAAAATGTAACATTTTAAAATTTAACATTTTAAAATGTAACATTTTATCATGTTAAAATGCAACATGTTAAAATGTAACATTTTATCATGTTAAAATGCAACATGTTAAAATGTAACGTATTAAAATGTAACATGTTAAAATGTAACATTTTAAAATTTAACATTTTTAAATGTAACATTTTAAAATGTAACATTTTAAAATGAAACATGTTAAAATGTAACATTTTATCATGTTAAAATGCAACATGTTAAAGTGTAACATTTTATCATGTTAAAATGAAACATTAAAATGTAACATTTTATCATGTTAAAATGAAACATGTTAAAATGTAACATTTTATCATGTTAAAATGAAACATGTTAAAATGTAACATTATATCATGTTAAAATGAAACATGTTAAAATGTAACATTTTATCATGTTAAAATGCAACATGTTAAAATGTAACATATTAAAATGTAACATGTTAAAATGTAACATTTTAAATTGTAACATTTTTAAATGAAACATGTTAAAATGTAACATTTTATCATGTTAAAATGAAACATGTTAAAATGTAACATTTTATCATGTTAAAATGCAACATGTTAAAATGTAACATTTTATCATGTTGAAATGCAACATGTTAAAATGTTACATTTTATCATGTTGAAATGCAACATGTTAAAATGTAACATTTTATCATGTTGAAATGCAACATGTTAAAATGTTACATTTTATCATGTTGAAATGCAACATGTTAAAATGTAACATTTTATCATGTTAAAATGCAACATGTTAAAATGTAACATATTAAAATGTAACATGTTAAAATGTTACATTTTAAAATGTAACATTTTAAAATGAAACATGTTAAAATGAAACATGTTAAAATGTAACATTTTATCATGTTAAAATGCAACATGTTAATATGTAACATTTTATCATGTTAAAATGAAACATGTTAAAATGTAACATTTTATCATGTTAAAATGTAACATTTTATCATGTTAAAATGAAACGTTAAAATGTAACATTTTATCATGTTAAAATGAAACATGTTAAAATGTAACATTTTATCATGTTAAAATGCAACATGTTAAAATGTAACATTTTATCATGTTAAAATGCAACATGTTAAAATGTAACATATAAAAATGTAACATGTAAATGTAACATTTTAAAATGTAACATTTTAAAATAAAACATGTTAAAATGTAACATTTTATCATGTTAAATTGAAACATGTTATAATGTAACATTTTATCATGTTAAAATGCAACATGTTAAAATGTAACATTTTATCATGTTAAAATGCAACATTTAAAAATATAACATTTTATCATGTTAAAATGCAACATGTTAAAATGTAACATTTTATCATGTTAAAATGAAACATGTTAAAATGTAACATTTTATCATGTTAAAATGAAACATGTTAAAATGTAACATTTTATCATGTTAAAATGCACAATGTTAAAATGTAACATTTTATCATGTTAAAATGCAACATGATAAAATGTAACATAATAAAATGTAACATGTTCAAATGTAACATTTTAAAATGTAACATTTTAAAATTTAACATTTTAAAATTTAACATTTTAAAATGTAACATTTTATCATGTTAAAATGCAACATGTTAAAATGTAACATTTTATCATGTTAAAATGCAACATGTTAAAATGTAACGTATTAAAATGTAACATGTTAAAATGTAACATTTTAAAATTTAACATTTTTAAATGTAACATTTTAAAATGTAACATTTTAAAATGAAACATGTTAAAATGTAACATTTTATCATGTTAAAATGCAACATGTTAAAATGTAACATTTTATCATGTTAAAATGAAACATTAAAATGTAACATTTTATCATGTTAAAATGAAACATGTTAAAATGTAACATTTTATCATGTTAAAATGAAACATGTTAAAATGTAACATTATATCATGTTAAAATGAAACATGTTAAAATGTAACATTTTATCATGTTAAAATGCAACATGTTAAAATGTAACATTTTATCATGTTAAAATGCAACATGTTAAAATGTAACATTTTATCATGTTAAAATGCAACATGTTAAAATGTAACATTTTATCATGTTAAAATGAAAAATGTTAAAATGTAACATTATATCATGTTTAAATGAAACATGTAAAAATGTAACATTTTTAAATGTAACATTTTATCATGTTAAAATGTAACATTTTATCATGTTAAAATGCAACATGTTAAAATGAAACATTTTTTTATGTTAAAATGCAACATGTTAAAATGTAACATTTTATCATGTTAAAATGAAACGTTAAAATGTAACATTTTATCATGTTAAAATGAAACATGTTAAAATGTAACATATTAAAATGTAACATGTTAAAATGTTACATTTTAAAATGTAACATTTTAAAATGAAACATGTTAAAATGAAACATGTTAAAATGTAACATTTTATCATGTTAAAATGCAACATGTTAATATGTAACATTTTATCATGTTAAAATGTAACATTTTATCATGTTAAAATGAAACGTTAAAATGTAACATTTTATCATGTTAAAATGAAACGTTAAAATGTAACATTTTATCATGTTAAAATGAAACGTTAAAATGTAACATTTTATCATGTTAAAATGAAACGTTAAAATGTAACATTTTATCATGTTAAAATGAAACGTTAAAATGTAACATTTTATCATGTTAAAATGAAACATGTTAAAATGCAACATGTTAAAATGTAACATTTTATCATGTTAAAATGCAACATGTTAAAATGTAACATATAAAAATGTAACATGTAAATGTAACATTTTAAAATGTAACATTTTAAAATAAAACATGTTAAAATGTAACATTTTATCATGTTAAATTGAAACATGTTATAATGTAACATTTTATCATGTTAAAATGCAACATGTTAAAATGTAACATTTTATCATGTTAAAATGCAACATGTTAAAATGTAACATTTTATCATGTTAAAATGCAACATGTTAAAATGTAACATTTTATCATGTAAAAATGCAACATGTTAAAATGTAATATTTTATCATGTTAAAATGCAACATGTTAAAATGCAACATGTTAAAATGTAACATATTAAAATGTAACATGTTAAAATGTAACATTTTATGATGTTAAAATGAAAAATGTTAAAATGTAACATTTTATCATGTTAAATTGAAACATGTTATAATGTAACATTTTATCATGTTAAAATGCAACATGTTAAAATGTAACATTTTATCATGTTAAAATGCAACATGTTAAAATGTAACATTTTATCATGTTAAAATGCAACATGTTAAAATGTAACATTTTATCATGTTAAAATGCAACATGTTAAAATGTAACATTTTATCATGTTAAAATGAAACATGTTAAAATGTAACATTTTATCATGTTAAAATGAAACATGTAAAAATGTAACATTTTACCATGTTAAAATGAAACATGTTAAAATGTAACATTTTATGATGTTAAAATGAAACATGTTAAAATGTAACATTTTAAAATGTAACATTTTAAAATGAAACATGTTAAAATGTAACATTTTATCATGTTAAAATGAAACATGTTAAAATGTAACATTTTATCATGTTAAAATGCAACATGTTAAAATGTAACATTTCATCATGTTAAAATGCAACATGTTAAAATGTAACATTTTATTATGTTAAAATGCAACATGTTAAAATGTAACATTTTAAAATGTAACATTTTAAAATGAAACATGTTAAAATGTAACATTTTATCATGTTAAAATGAAACATGTTATAATGTAACATTTTATCATGTTAAAATGCAACATGTTAAAATGTTACATTTTATCATGTTAAAATGCAACATGTTAAAATGTAACATTTTATCATGTTAAAATGCAACATGTTAAAATGTAACATATTAAAATGTAACATGTTAAAATGTAACATTTTAAAATGTAACATTTTAAAATGAAACATGTTAAAATGTAACATTTTATCATGTTAAAATGAAACATGTTAAAATGTAACATTTTATCATGTTAAAATGCAACATGTTAAAATGTAACATTTTATCATGTTAAAATGCAACATGTTAAAATGTAACTTTTTATCATGTTAAAATGAAACATGTTAAAATGTAAGATTTTATCATGTTAAAATGAAACATGTTAAAATGTAACATTTTATGATGTTAAAATGAAAAATGTTAAAATGTAACATTTTATCATGTTAAAATGCAACATGTATGCAAAGTGTAACATTTTTAAATGTAACATTTTATCATGTTAAAATAAAACATGTTAAAATGTAAGATTTTATCATGTTAAAATGAAACATGTTAAAATGTAACATTTTATCTTGTTAAAATGAAACGTTAAAATGTAACATTTTATGATGTTAAAATGAAGCATGTTAAAATGTAACATTTTATCATGTTAAAATGAAACATGTTAAAATGTAACATTTTATCATGTTAAAATGCAACATGTTTAAATGTAACATTTTATCATGTTAAAATGCAACATGTTTAAATGTAACATTTTATCATGTTAAAATGTAACATTTTATGATGTTAAAATGAAAAATGTTAAAATGTAACATTTTATCATGTTTAAATGAAACATGTAAAAATGTAACATTTTTAAATGTAACATTTTATCATGTTAAAATGAAACATGTTAAAATGTAACATTTTATCATGTTAAAATGCAACATGTTAAAATGTAACATTTTATCATGTTAAAATGCAACATGTTAAAATGTAACATTTTATCATGTTAAAATGTAACATTTTATCATGTTAAAATGCAACATGTTAAAATGTAACATATTAAAATGTAACATGTTAAAATGTAACATTTTTTAATGTAACATTTTTAAATGAAACATGTAAAAATGTAACATTTTATCATGTTAAAATGAAACAAGTTAAAATGTAACATTTTATCATGTTAAAATGCAACATGTTAAAATGTAACATTTTATCATGTTAAAATGAAACATGTTAAAATGTAACATTTTATCATGTTAAAATGAAACATGTTAAAATGTAACATTTTATCATGTTAAAATGAAACATGTTTAAATGTAACATTTTATCATGTTAAAATGAAACATGTTAAAATGTAACATTTTATCATGTTAAAATAAAACATGTTAAAATGTAACATTTTATCATGTTAAAATGAAACATGTTAAAATGTAACATTTTATCATGTTAAAATGAAACATGTTAAAATGTAACATTTTATCATGTTAAAATGCAACATGTTAAAATGTAACATATTAAAATGTAACATGTTAAAATGCAATATATCATGTTGCATTTTAACATGATAAAATGTTACATTTTAACATGTTTCATTTTAACATGATAAAATGTTAAATTTAAAAATGTTACATTTTTACATGTTTCATTTAAACATTATAAAATGTTACATTTTAACATTTTTCATTTTAACATCATAAAATGTTACATTTTAACATGTTACATTTTAATATGTCACATTTAAACATGTTGCATTTTAACATGATAAAATGTTACATTTTAACATGTTGTATTTTAACATGATAAAATGTTACATTTTAACATGTTGCATTTTAACATGTTGCATTTTAACATGATAAAATGTTACATTTTACATGTTTCATTTTAACATGATAAAATGTTACATTTTAACGTTTCATTTTAAAATGTTACATTTTATAACATATTAAAATGTAACATTTTAAAATGAAACATGTTAAAATGTAACATTTTATCATGTTAAAATGAAACATGTAAAATGTAACATTTTATCATGTTAAAATGCAACATGTTAAAATGCAACATGTTAAAATGTAACATTTTATCATGTTAAAATACAACATGTTAAAATGTAACATTTTATCATGTTAAAATGCAACATGTTAAAATGTAACATATTAAAATGTATCATTTTATCATGTTAAAATGCAACATGTTAAAATGTAACATATAAAAATGTAACATGTAAATGTAACATTTTAAAATGTAACATTTTAAAATAAAACATGTTAAAATGTAACATTTTATCATGTTAAAATGCAACATGTTAAAATGTAACATTTTATCATGTTAAAATGCAACATGTTAAAATGTAACATATAAAAATGTAACATGTAAATGTAACATTTTAAAATGTAACATTTTAAAATAAAACATGTTAAAATGTAACATTTTATCATGTTAAATTGAAACATGTTATAATGTAACATTTTATCATGTTAAAATGCAACATGTTAAAATGTAACATTTTATCATGTTAAAATGCAACATGTTAAAATGTAACATTTTATCATGTTAAAATGCAACATGTTAAAATGTTACATTTTAACATGTTGCATTTTAACATGATAAAATGTTACATTTTAACATGTTTTATTTTAAAATGTTACATTTTAAAATGTTACATTTACATGTTACATTTTTATATGTTTCATTTTAACATGTTGCATTTTAACATGATAAAATGTTACATTTTAATATGTTAAAATGAAACATGTTAAAATGTAACATTTTATCATGTTAAAATGAAACATGTTAAAATGTAACATTTTATCATGTTAAAATGAAACATGTTAAAATGTAACATTTTATCATGTTAAAATGAAACATGTTAAAATGTAACATTATATCATGTTAAAATGAAACATGTTAAAATGTAACATTTTATCATGTTAAAATGAAACATGTTTAAATGTAACATTTTATCATGTTAAAATGAAACATGTTAAAATGTAACATTTTATCATGTTAAAATAAAACATGTTAAAATGTAACATTTTATCATGTTAAAATGAAACATGTTAAAATGTAACATTTTATCATGTTAAAATGAAACATGTTAAAATGTAACATTTTATCATGTTAAAATGCAACATGTTAAAATGTAACATATTAAAATGTAACATGTTAAAATGCAATATATCATGTTGCATTTTAACATGATAAAATGTTACATTTTAACATGTTTCATTTTAACATGATAAAATGTTAAATTTAAAAATGTTACATTTTTACATGTTTCATTTAAACATTATAAAATGTTACATTTTAACATTTTTCATTTTAACATCATAAAATGTTACATTTTAACATGTTACATTTTAATATGTCACATTTAAACATGTTGCATTTTAACATGATAAAATGTTACATTTTAACATGTTGTATTTTAACATGATAAAATGTTACATTTTAACATGTTGCATTTTAACATGTTGCATTTTAACATGATAAAATGTTACATTTTACATGTTTCATTTTAACATGATAAAATGTTACATTTTAACGTTTCATTTTAAAATGTTACATTTTATAACATATTAAAATGTAACATTTTAAAATGAAACATGTTAAAATGTAACATTTTATCATGTTAAAATGAAACATGTAAAATGTAACATTTTATCATGTTAAAATGCAACATGTTAAAATGCAACATGTTAAAATGTAACATTTTATCATGTTAAAATACAACATGTTAAAATGTAACATTTTATCATGTTAAAATGCAACATGTTAAAATGTAACATATTAAAATGTATCATTTTATCATGTTAAAATGCAACATGTTAAAATGTAACATATAAAAATGTAACATGTAAATGTAACATTTTAAAATGTAACATTTTAAAATAAAACATGTTAAAATAAAACATTTTATCATGTTAAAATGCAACATGTTAAAATGTAACATTTTATCATGTTAAAATGCAACATGTTAAAATGTAACATATAAAAATGTAACATGTAAATGTAACATTTTAAAATGTAACATTTTAAAATAAAACATGTTAAAATGTAACATTTTATCATGTTAAATTGAAACATGTTATAATGTAACATTTTATCATGTTAAAATGCAACATGTTAAAATGTAACATTTTATCATGTTAAAATGCAACATGTTAAAATGTAACATTTTATCATGTTAAAATGCAACATGTTAAAATGTTACATTTTAACATGTTGCATTTTAACATGATAAAATGTTACATTTTAACATGTTTTATTTTAAAATGTTACATTTTAAAATGTTACATTTACATGTTACATTTTTATATGTTTCATTTTAACATGTTGCATTTTAACATGATAAAATGTTACATTTTAATATGTTAAAATGAAACATGTTAAAATGTAACATTTTATCATGTTAAAATGAAACATGTTAAAATGTAACATTTTATCATGTTAAAATGAAACATGTTAAAATGTAACATTTTATCATGTTAAAATGAAACATGTTAAAATGTAACATTATATCATGTTAAAATGAAACATGTTAAAATGTAACATTTTATCATGTTAAAATGCAACATGTATGCAAAGTGTAACATTTTTAAATGTAACATTTTATCATGTTAAAATAAAACATGTTAAAATGTAAGATTTTATCATGTTAAAATGAAACATGTTAAAATGTAACATTTTATCTTGTTAAAATGAAACGTTAAAATGTAACATTTTATGATGTTAAAATGAAGCATGTTAAAATGTAACATTTTATCATGTTAAAATGAAACATGTTAAAATGTAACATTTTATCATGTTAAAATGCAACATGTTTAAATGTAACATTTTATCATGTTAAAATGCAACATGTTTAAATGTAACATATTAAAATGTAACATGTTAAAATGTAACATTTTATGATGTTAAAATGAAAAATGTTAAAATGTAACATTTTATCATGTTTAAATGAAACATGTAAAAATGTAACATTTTTAAATGTAACATTTTATCATGTTAAAATGAAACATGTTAAAATGTAACATTTTATCATGTTAAAATGCAACATGTTAAAATGTAACATTTTATCATGTTAAAATGCAACATGTTAAAATGTAACATTTTATCATGTTAAAATGAAACATGTTAAAATGTAACATTTTATCATGTTAAAATGAAACATTTTAAAATGTAACATTTTATCATGTTAAAATGCAACATGTTAAAATGTAACATATTAAAATGTAACATGTTAAAATGCAATATATCATGTTGCATTTTAACATGATAAAATGTTACATTTTAACATGTTTCATTTTAACATGATAAAATGTTAAATTTAAAAATGTTACATTTTTACATGTTTCATTTAAAAATTATAAAATGTTACATTTTAACATTTTTCATTTTAACATCATAAAATGTTACATTTTAACATGTTACATTTTAAAATAAAACATGTTAAAATGTAACATTTTATCATGTTAAAATGCAACATGTTAAAATGTAACATTTTATCATGTTAAAATGCAACATGTTAAAATGTAACATATAAAAATGTAACATGTAAATGTAACATTTTAAAATGTAACATTTTAAAATAAAACATGTTAAAATGTAACATTTTATCATGTTAAATTGAAACATGTTATAATGTAACATTTTATCATGTTAAAATGCAACATGTTAAAATGTAACATTTTATCATGTTAAAATGCAACATGTTAAAATGTAACATTTTATCATGTTAAAATGCAACATGTTAAAATGTTACATTTTAACATGTTGCATTTTAACATGATAAAATGTTACATTTTAACATGTTTTATTTTAAAATGTTACATTTTAAAATGTTACATTTACATGTTACATTTTTATATGTTTCATTTTAACATGTTGCATTTTAACATGATAAAATGTTACATTTTAATATGTTAAAATGAAACATGTTAAAATGTAACATTTTATCATGTTAAAATGAAACATGTTAAAATGTAACATTTTATCATGTTAAAATGAAACATGTTAAAATGTAACATTTTATCATGTTAAAATGAAACATGTTAAAATGTAACATTATATCATGTTAAAATGCAACATGTATGCAAAGTGTAACATTTTTAAATGTAACATTTTATCATGTTAAAATAAAACATGTTAAAATGTAAGATTTTATCATGTTAAAATGAAACATGTTAAAATGTAACATTTTATCTTGTTAAAATGAAACGTTAAAATGTAACATTTTATGATGTTAAAATGAAGCATGTTAAAATGTAACATTTTATCATGTTAAAATGAAACATGTTAAAATGTAACATTTTATCATGTTAAAATGCAACATGTTTAAATGTAACATTTTATCATGTTAAAATGCAACATGTTTAAATGTAACATATTAAAATGTAACATGTTAAAATGTAACATTTTATGATGTTAAAATGAAAAATGTTAAAATGTAACATTTTATCATGTTTAAATGAAACATGTAAAAATGTAACATTTTTAAATGTAACATTTTATCATGTTAAAATGAAACATGTTAAAATGTAACATTTTATCATGTTAAAATGCAACATGTTAAAATGTAACATTTTATCATGTTAAAATGCAACATGTTAAAATGTAACATTTTATCATGTTAAAATGAAACATGTTAAAATGTAACATTTTATCATGTTAAAATGAAACATTTTAAAATGTAACATTTTATCATGTTAAAATGCAACATGTTAAAATGTAACATATTAAAATGTAACATGTTAAAATGCAATATATCATGTTGCATTTTAACATGATAAAATGTTACATTTTAACATGTTTCATTTTAACATGATAAAATGTTAAATTTAAAAATGTTACATTTTTACATGTTTCATTTAAACATTATAAAATGTTACATTTTAACATTTTTCATTTTAACATCATAAAATGTTACATTTTAACATGTTACATTTTAAAATAAAACATGTTAAAATGTAACATTTTATCATGTTAAAATGCAACATGTTAAAATGTAACATTTTATCATGTTAAAATGCAACATGTTAAAATGTAACATATAAAAATGTAACATGTAAATGTAACATTTTAAAATGTAACATTTTAAAATAAAACATGTTAAAATGTAACATTTTATCATGTTAAATTGAAACATGTTATAATGTAACATTTTATCATGTTAAAATGCAACATGTTAAAATGTAACATTTTATCATGTTAAAATGCAACATGTTAAAATGTAACATTTTATCATGTTAAAATGCAACATGTTAAAATGTAACATTTTATCATGTTAAAATGCAACATGTTAAAATGTAACATTTTATCATGTAAAAAAGCAACATGTTAAAATGTAATATTTTATCATGTTAAAATGCAACATGTTAAAATGCAACATGTTAAAATGTAACATATTAAAATGTAACATGTTAAAATGTAACATTTTATGATGTTAAAATGAAAAATGTTAAAATGTAACATTTTATCATGTTAAATTGAAACATGTTATAATGTAACATTTTATCATGTTAAAATGCAACATGTTAAAATGTAACATTTTATCATGTTAAAATGCAACATGTTAAAATGTAACATTTTATCATGTTAAAATGCAACATGTTAAAATGTAACATTTTATCATGTTAAAATGCAACATGTTAAAATGTAACATTTTATCATGTTAAAATGAAACATGTTAAAATGTAAGATTTTATCATGTTAAAATGAAACATGTAAAAATGTAACATTTTACCATGTTAAAATGAAACATGTTAAAATGTAACATTTTATGATGTTAAAATGAAACATGTTAAAATGTAACATTTTATCATGTTAAAATAAAACATGTTAAAATGTAACATTTTATCATGTTAAAATGCAACATGTTAAAATGTAACATATTAAAATGTAACATTTTAAAATGAAACATGTTAAAATGTAACATTTTATCATGTTAAAATGAAACATGTAAAATGTAACATTTTATCATGTTAAAATGCAACATGTTAAAATGCAACATGTTAAAATGCAACATGTTAAAATGTAACATTTTATCATGTTAAAATGCAACATGTTAAAATGTAACATATAAAAATGTAACATGTAAATGTAACATTTTAAAATGTAACATTTTAAAATAAAACATGTTAAAATGTAACATTTTATCATGTTAAATTGAAACATGTTATAATGTAACATTTTATCATGTTAAAATGCAACATGTTAAAATGTAACATTTTATCATGTTAAAATGAAACATGTTAAAATGTAACATTTTATCTTGTTAAAATGAAACGTTAAAATGTAACATTTTATGATGTTAAAATGAAGCATGTTAAAATGTAACATTTTATCATGTTAAAATGAAACATGTTAAAATGTAACATTTTATCATGTTAAAATGCAACATGTTTAAATGTAACATTTTATCATGTTAAAATGCAACATGTTTAAATGTAACATATTAAAATGTAACATGTTAAAATGTAACATTTTATGATGTTAAAATGAAAAATGTTAAAATGTAACATTTTATCATGTTTAAATGAAACATGTAAAAATGTAACATTTTTAAATGTAACATTTTATCATGTTAAAATGAAACATGTTAAAATGTAACATTTTATCATGTTAAAATGCAACATGTTAAAATGTAACATTTTATCATGTTAAAATGCAACATGTTAAAATGTAACATTTTATCATGTTAAAATGAAACATGTTAAAATGTAACATTTTATCATGTTAAAATGAAACATTTTAAAATGTAACATTTTATCATGTTAAAATGCAACATGTTAAAATGTAACATATTAAAATGTAACATGTTAAAATGCAATATATCATGTTGCATTTTAACATGATAAAATGTTACATTTTAACATGTTTCATTTTAACATGATAAAATGTTAAATTTAAAAATGTTACATTTTTACATGTTTCATTTAAACATTATAAAATGTTACATTTTAACATTTTTCATTTTAACATCATAAAATGTTACATTTTAACATGTTACATTTTAAAATAAAACATGTTAAAATGTAACATTTTATCATGTTAAAATGCAACATGTTAAAATGTAACATTTTATCATGTTAAAATGCAACATGTTAAAATGTAACATATAAAAATGTAACATGTAAATGTAACATTTTAAAATGTAACATTTTAAAATAAAACATGTTAAAATGTAACATTTTATCATGTTAAATTGAAACATGTTATAATGTAACATTTTATCATGTTAAAATGCAACATGTTAAAATGTAACATTTTATCATGTTAAAATGCAACATGTTAAAATGTAACATTTTATCATGTTAAAATGCAACATGTTAAAATGTAACATTTTATCATGTTAAAATGCAACATGTTAAAATGTAACATTTTATCATGTAAAAAAGCAACATGTTAAAATGTAATATTTTATCATGTTAAAATGCAACATGTTAAAATGCAACATGTTAAAATGTAACATATTAAAATGTAACATGTTAAAATGTAACATTTTATGATGTTAAAATGAAAAATGTTAAAATGTAACATTTTATCATGTTAAATTGAAACATGTTATAATGTAACATTTTATCATGTTAAAATGCAACATGTTAAAATGTAACATTTTATCATGTTAAAATGCAACATGTTAAAATGTAACATTTTATCATGTTAAAATGCAACATGTTAAAATGTAACATTTTATCATGTTAAAATGCAACATGTTAAAATGTAACATTTTATCATGTTAAAATGAAACATGTTAAAATGTAAGATTTTATCATGTTAAAATGAAACATGTAAAAATGTAACATTTTACCATGTTAAAATGAAACATGTTAAAATGTAACATTTTATGATGTTAAAATGAAACATGTTAAAATGTAACATTTTATCATGTTAAAATAAAACATGTTAAAATGTAACATTTTATCATGTTAAAATGCAACATGTTAAAATGTAACATATTAAAATGTAACATTTTAAAATGAAACATGTTAAAATGTAACATTTTATCATGTTAAAATGAAACATGTAAAATGTAACATTTTATCATGTTAAAATGCAACATGTTAAAATGCAACATGTTAAAATGCAACATGTTAAAATGTAACATTTTATCATGTTAAAATGCAACATGTTAAAATGTAACATATAAAAATGTAACATGTAAATGTAACATTTTAAAATGTAACATTTTAAAATAAAACATGTTAAAATGTAACATTTTATCATGTTAAATTGAAACATGTTATAATGTAACATTTTATCATGTTAAAATGCAACATGTTAAAATGTAACATTTTATCATGTTAAAATGCAACATGTTAAAATGTAACATTTTATCATGTTAAAATGAAACATGTTAAAATGTAACATTTTATCATGTTAAAATGCAACATGTTAAAATGTAACATTTTATCATGTTAAAATGCAACATGTTAAAATGTAACATTTTATCATGTTAAAATGCAAAATGTTAAAATGTAACATTTTACCATGTTTAAATGAGACATGTTAAAATGTAACATTTTATCATGTTAAAATGAAACATGTTAAAATGTAACATTTTATCATGTTAAAATGCAACATGTTTAAATGTAACATTTTATCATGTTAAAATGCAACATGTTTAAATGTAACATATTAAAATGTAACATGTTAAAATGTAACATTTTATGATGTTAAAATGAAAAATGTTAAAATGTAACATTTTATCATGTTTAAATGAAACATGTAAAAATGTAACATTTTTAAATGTAACATTTTATCATGTTAAAATGAAACATGTTAAAATGTAACATTTTATCATGTTAAAATGCAACATGTTAAAATGTAACATTTTATCATGTTAAAATGCAACATGTTAAAATGCAACATGTTAAAATGTAACATATTAAAATGTAACATGTTAAAATGTAACATTTTTTAATGTAACATTTTTAAATGAAACATGTAAAAATGTAACATTTTATCATGTTAAAATGAAACAAGTTAAAATGTAACATTTTATCATGTTAAAATGCAACATGTTAAAATATAACATTTTATCATGTTAAAATGAAACATGTTAAAATGTAACATTTTATCATGTTAAAATGAAACATGTTAAAATGTAACATTTTATCATGTTAAAATGAAACATGTTTAAATGTAACATTTTATCATGTTAAAATGAAACATGTTAAAATGTAACATTTTATCATGTTAAAATGCAACATGTTAAAATGTAACATTTTATCATGTTAAAATGCAACATGTTAAAATGTAACATTTTATCATGTTAAAATGAAACATGTTAAAATGTAAGATTTTATCATGTTAAAATGAAACATGTAAAAATGTAACATTTTACCATGTTAAAATAAAACATGTTAAAATGTAACATTTTATGATGTTAAAATGAAACATGTTAAAATGTAACATTTTATCATGTTAAAATAAAACATGTTAAAATGTAACATTTTATCATGTTAAAATGCAACATGTTAAAATGTAACATATTAAAATGTAACATTTTAAAATGAAACATGTTAAAATGTAACATTTTATCATGTTAAAATGAAACATGTAAAATGTAACATTTTATCATGTTAAAATGCAACATGTTAAAATGCAACATGTTAAAATGTAACATTTTATCATGTTAAAATACAACATGTTAAAATGTAACATTTTATCATGTTAAAATGCAACATGTTTAAATGTGACATATTAAAATGTAACATGTTAAAATGTAACATTTTATGATGTTAAAATGAAAAATGTTAAAATGTAACATTTTATAATGTTTAAATGAAACATGTAAAAATGTAACATTTTTAAATTTAACATTTTATCATGTTAAAATGAAACATGTTAAAATGTAACATTTTATCATGTTAAAATGCAACATGTTAAAATGTAACATTTTATCATGTTAAAATGCAACATGTTAAAATGTAACATTTTATCATGTTAAAATGCAAAATGTTAAAATGTAACATTTTACCATGTTTAAATGAGACATGTTAAAATGTAACATATTAAAATGTAACATGTTAAAATGTAACATTTTTTAATGTAACATTTTTAAATGAAACATGTTAAAATGTAACATTTTATCATGTTAAAATGTAACATATTAAAATGTAACATGTTCAAATGTAACATTTTAAAATGTAACATTTTATCATGTTAAATCGCAATATGTTAAAATGTAACATTTTATCATGTTAAAATGCAACATGTTAAAATGTAACATTTTACTATGTTAAAATGCAACATGTTAAAATGTAACATATTAAAATGTAACATGTTAAAATGTAATATTTTAAAATGTAACATTTTTAAATGAAACATGTTAAAATGTAACATTTTATCATGTTAAAATGAAACATGTTAAAATGTAACATTTTATCATGTTAAAATGAAACATGTTAAAATGTAACATTTTATCATGTTAAAATGCAACATGTTAAAATGTAACATTTTATCTTGTTAAAATGCAACATGTTAAAATGTAACATTTTATAATGTTAAAATGCAACATGTTAAAATGTAACATTTTAAAATGTAACATTTTAAAATGTAACATTTTAAAATTTAACATTTTAAAATGAAACATGTTAAAATGTAACATTTTATCATGTTAAAATGAAACATGTTAAAATGTAACATTTTATCATGTTAAAATGCAACATGTTAAAATGTAACATTTTATCATGTTAAAATGCAACATGTTAAAATGTAACATTTTATCATGTTAAATTGCAACATGTTAAAATGTAACATTTTATCATGTTAAAATGCAACATGTTAAAATGTAACATTTTATCATGTTAAAATGCAACATGTTAAAATGTAACATATTAAAATATAACATGTTAAAATGTAACATTTTTTAATGTAACATTTTTAAATGAAACATGTTAAAATGTAACATGTTATCATGTAAGATTTTATCATGTTAAAATGAAACATGTTAAAATGTAACATTTTATCATGTTAAAATGAAACATGTTAAAATGTAAGATTTTATCATGTTAAAATGAAACATGTTAAAATGTAACATTTTATGATGTTAAAATGAAAAATGTTAAAATGTAACATTTTATCATGTTTAAATGAAACATGTAAAAATGTAACATTTTTAAATTTAACATTTTATCATGTTAAAATGAAACATGTTAAAATGTAACATTTTATCATGTTAAAATGCAACATGTTAAAATGTAACATTTTATCATGTTAAATTGCAACATGTTAAAATGTAACATTTTATCATGTTAAAATGCAACATGTTAAAATGTAACATTTTATCATGTTAAAATGCAACATGTTAA
The DNA here is from genome assembly GCF_028750875.1 of Macrosteles quadrilineatus. Taxonomy (NCBI): domain Eukaryota; kingdom Metazoa; phylum Arthropoda; class Insecta; order Hemiptera; family Cicadellidae; genus Macrosteles; species Macrosteles quadrilineatus. The sequence continues at coordinate 178,869 of NW_026542710.1, forward strand.
AATGTAACATATTAAAATATAACATGTTAAAATGTAACATTTTTTAATGTAACATTTTTAAATGAAACATGTTAAAATGTAACATGTTATCATGTTAAAATGAAACAAGTTAAAATGTAACATTTTATCATGTTAAAATGCAACATGTTAAAATGTAACATTTTATCATGTTAAAATGCAACATGTTAAAAAGTAACATTTTATCATGTTAAAATGAAACATGTTAAAATGTAAGATTTTATCATGTTAAAATGAAACATGTTAAAATGTAACATTTTATCATGTTAAAATGAAACATGTTAAAATGTAACATTTTATCATGTTAAAATGAAACATGTTAAAATGTAACATTTTATCATGTTAAAATGAAACATGTTAAAATGTAACATTTTACCATGTTAAAATGAAACATGTTAAAATGTAACATTTTATCATGTTAAAATGAAACATGTTAAAATGTAACATTTTATCATGTTAAAATGCAACATGTTAAAATGTAACATTTTATCATGTTAAAATGAAACATGTTAAAATGTAACATTTCATCATGTTAAAATGCAACATGTTAAAATTTAACATTTTATCATGTTAAAATGCAACATGTTAAAATGTAACATGTTAAAATGAAACATGTTAAAATGTAACATTTTATCATGTTAAAATGAAACGTTAAAATGTAACATTTTATCATGTTAAAATGAAACATGTTAAAATGTAACATTTTATCATGTTAAAATGTAACATTTTATCATGTTAAAATGAAACATGTTTAAATGTAACATTTTATCATGTTAAAATGCAACATGTTAAAATGTAACATTTTATCATGTTAAAATGCAACATGTTAAAATGTAACATATTAAAATGTAACATGTTAAAATGTAACATATTAAAATGTAACATGTTCAAATGTAACATTTTAAAATGTAACATTTTATCATGTTAAATCACAATATGTTAAAATGTAACATTTTATCATGTTAAAATGCAACATGTTAAAATGTAACATTTTATCATGTTAAAATGCAACATGTTAAAATGTAACATATTAAAATGTAACATGTTAAAATGTAACATTTTAAATTGTAACATTTTTAAATGAAACATGTTAAAATGTAACATTTTATTTTGTTAAAATGAAACATGTTTAAATGTAACATTTTATCATGTTAAAATGCAACATGTTAAAATGTAACATTTTATCACGTTGAAATGCAACATGTTAAAATGTAACATTTTATCATGTTAAAATGCAACATGTTAAAATGTAACATATTAAAATGTAACATGTAAAATGTAACATTTTAAAATGAAACATGTTAAAAATTAAACATGTTAAAATGTAACATTTTATCATGTTAAAATGAAACATGTTAAAATGTAACATTTTATCATGTTAAAATGAAACATGTTAAAATGTAACATTTTATCATGTTAAAATAAAACATGTTAAAATGTAACATTTTATCATGTTAAAATGCAACATGTTAAAATGTAACATATTAAAATGTAACATTTTAAAATGAAACATGTTAAAATGTAACATTTTATCATGTTAAAATGAAACATGTAAAATGTAACATTTTATCATGTTAAAATGCCACATGTTAAAATGCAACATGTTAAAATGTAACATTTTATCATGTTAAAATACAACATGTTAAAATGTAACATTTTATCATGTTAAAATACAACATGTTAAAATGTAACATTTTATCATGTTAAAATGCAACATGTTTAAATGTGACATATTAAAATGTAACATGTTAAAATGTAACATTTTTGTTAAAATGAAAAATGTTAAAATGTAACATTTTATAATGTTTAAATGAAACATGTAAAAATGTAACATTTTTAAATTTAACATTTTATCATGTTAAAATGTAACATTTTATCATGTTAAAATGCAACATGTTAAAATGTAACATTTTATCATGTTAAAATGCAACATGTTAAAATGTAACATTTTACCATGTTTAAATGAGACATGTTAAAATGTAACATATTAAAATGTAACATGTTAAAATGTAACATTTTTTAATGTAACATTTTTAAATGAAACATGTTAAAATGTAACATTTTATCATGTTAAAATGTAACATATTAAAATGTAACATGTTCAAATGTAACATTTTAAAATGTAACATTTTATCATGTTAAATCGCAATATGTTAAAATGTAACATTTTATCATGTTAAAATGCAACATGTTAAAATGTAACATTTTACTATGTTAAAATGCAACATGTTAAAATGTAACATATTAAAATGTAACATGTTAAAATGTAATATTTTAAAATGTAACATTTTTAAATGAAACATGTTAAAATGTAACATTTTATCATGTTAAAATGAAACATGTTAAAATGTAACATTTTATCATGTTAAAATGAAACATGTTAAAGTGTAACATTTTATCATGTTAAAATGCAACATGTTAAAATGTAACATTTTATCTTGTTAAAATGCAACATGTTAAAATGTAACATTTTATCTTGTTAAAATGCAACATGTTAAAATGTAACATTTTATAATGTTAAAATGCAACATGTTAAAATGTAACATTTTAAAATGTAACATTTTAAAATGAAACATGTTAAAATGTAACATTTTATCATGTTAAAATGAAACATGTTATAATGTAACATTTTATCATGTTAAAATGCAACATGTTAAATGTAACATTTTATCATGTTAAAATGCAACATGTTAAAATGTAACATTTTATCATGTTAAAATGTAACATGTTAAAATGTAACATATTAAAATGTAACAAGTTAAAATGTAACATTTTAAAATGTAACATTTTAAAATGAAACATGTTAAAATGTAACATTTTATCATGTTAAAATGAAACATGTTAAAATGTAACATTTTATCATGTTAAAATGCAACATGTTAAAATGTAACATTTTATCATGTTAAAATGCAACATGTTAAAATGTAACATTTTATCATGTTAAAATGAAACATGTTAAAATGTAAGATTTTATCATGTTAAAATGAAACATGTTAAAATGTAACATTTTATGATGTTAAAATGAAAAATGTTAAAATGTAACATTTTATCATGTTTAAATGCAACATGTTAAAATGTAACATATTAAAATGTAACATGTTAAAATGTAACATTTTAAAATGTAACATTTTAAAATGAAACATGTTAAAATGTAACATTTTATCATGTTAAAATGAAACATGTTAAAATGTAACATTTTATCATGTTAAAATGCAACATGTTAAAATGTAACATTTTATCATGTTAAAATGCAACATGTTAAAATGTAACATTTTATCATGTTAAAATGAAACATGTTAAAATGTAAGATTTTATCATGTTAAAATGAAACATGTTAAAATGTAACATTTTATGATGTTAAAATGAAAAATGTTAAAATGTAACATTTTATCATGTTAAAATGCAACATGTTAAAATGTAACATTTTATCTTGTTAAAATGCAACATGTTAAAATGTAACATTTTATCTTGTTAAAATGCAACATGTTAAAATGTAACATTTTATAATGTTAAAATGCAACATGTTAAAATGTAACATTTTAAAATGTAACATTTTAAAATGAAACATGTTAAAATGTAACATTTTATCATGTTAAAATGAAACATGTTATAATGTAACATTTTATCATGTTAAAATGCAACATGTTAAAATGTAACATTTTATCATGTTAAAATGCAACATGTTAAAATGTAACATTTTATCATGTTAAAATGCAACATGTTAAAATGTAACATATTAAAATGTAACATGTTAAAATGTAACATTTTAAAATGAAACATGTTAAAATGTAACATATTATCATGTTAAAATGAAACATGTTAAAATGTAACATTTTATCATGTTAAAATGAAACATGTTAAAATGTAACATTTTATCATGTTAAAATGAAACATGTTAAAATGTAACATTTTATCATGTTAAAATAAAACATGTTAAAATGTAACATTTTATCATGTTAAAATGCAACATGTTAAAATGTAACATATTAAAATGTAACATTTTAAAATGAAACATGTTAAAATGTAACATTTTATCATGTTAAAATGAAACATGTAAAATGTAACATTTTATCATGTTAAAATGCAACATGTTAAAATGCAACATGTTAAAATGTAACATTTTATCATGTTAAAATACAACATGTTAAAATGTAACATTTTATCATGTTAAAATGCAACATGTTTAAATGTGACATATTAAAATGTAACATGTTAAAATGTAACATTTTATGAGGTTAAAATGAAAAATGTTAAAATGTAACATTTTATAATGTTTAAATGAAACATGTAAAAATGTAACATTTTTAAATTTAACATTTTATCATGTTAAAATGAAACATGTTAAAATGTAACATTTTATCATGTTAAAATGCAACATGTTAAAATGTAACATTTTATCATGTTAAAATGCAACATGTTAAAATGTAACATTTTATCATGTTAAAATGCAACATGTTAAAATGTAACATTTTATCATGTTAAAATGCAACATGTTAAAATGTAACATTTTACCATGTTTAAATGAGACATGTTAAAATGTAACATATTAAAATGTAACATGTTAAAATGTAACATTTTTTAATGTAACATTTTTAAATGAAACATGTTAAAATGTAACATTTTATCATGTTAAAATGTAACATATTAAAATGTAACATGTTCAAATGTAACATTTTAAAATGTAACATTTTATCATGTTAAATCGCAATATGTTAAAATGTAACATTTTATCATGTTAAAATGCAACATGTTAAAATGTAACATTTTACTATGTTAAAATGCAACATGTTAAAATGTAACATATTAAAATGTAACATGTTAAAATGTAATATTTTAAAATGTAACATTTTTAAATGAAACATGTTAAAATGTAACATTTTATCATGTTAAAATGAAACATGTTAAAATGTAACATTTTATCATGTTAAAATGAAACATGTTAAAATGTAACATTTTATCATGTTAAAATGCAACATGTTAAAATGTAACATTTTATCTTGTTAAAATGCAACATGTTAAAATGTAACATTTTATAATGTTAAAATGCAACATGTTAAAATGTAACATTTTAAAATGTAACATTTTAAAATGAAACATGTTAAAATGTAACATTTTATCATGTTAAAATGAAACATGTTATAATGTAACATTTTATCATGTTAAAATGCAACATGTTAAAATGTAACATTTTATCATGTTAAAATGCAACATGTTAAAATGTAACATTTTATCATGTTAAAATGCAACATGTTAAAATGTAACATATTAAAATGTAACATGTTAAAATGTAACACTTTAAAATGTAACATTTTAAAATGAAACATGTTAAAATGTAACATTTTATCATGTTAAAATGAAACATGTTAAAATGTAACATTTTATCATGTTAAAATGCAACATGTTAAAATGTAACATTTTATCATGTTAAAATGCAACATGTTAAAATGTAACATTTTATCATGTTAAAATGAAACATGTTAAAATGTAAGATTTTATCATGTTAAAATGAAACATGTTAAAATGTAACATTTTATGATGTTAAAATGAAAAATGTTAAAATGTAACATTTTATCATGTTTAAATGAAACATGTAAAAATGTAACATTTTTAAATTTAACATTTTATCATGTTAAAATGAAACATGTTAAAATGTAACATTTTATCATGTTAAAATGCAACATGTTAAAATGTAACATTTTATCATGTTAAATTGCAACATGTTAAAATGTAACATTTTATCATGTTAAAATGCAACATGTTAAAATGTAACATTTTATCATGTTAAAATGCAACATGTTAAAATGTAACATATTAAAATATAACATGTTAAAATGTAACATTTTTTAATGTAACATTTTTAAATGAAACATGTTAAAATGTAACATGTTATCATGTTAAAATGAAACAAGTTAAAATGTAACATTTTATCATGTTAAAATGCAACATGTTAAAATGTAACATTTTATCATGTTAAAATGCAACATGTTAAAAAGTAACATTTTATCATGTTAAAATGAAACATGTTAAAATGTAAGATTTTATCATGTTAAAATGAAACATGTTAAAATGTAACATTTTATCATGTTAAAATGAAACATGTTAAAATGTAACATTTTATCATGTTAAAATGAAACATGTTAAAATGTAACATTTTATCATGTTAAAATGAAACATGTTAAAATGTAACATTTTACCATGTTAAAATGAAACATGTTAAAATGTAACATTTTATCATGTTAAAATGAAACATGTTAAAATGTAACATTTTATCATGTTAAAATGCAACATGTTAAAATGTAACATATTAAAATATAACATGTTAAAATGTAACATTTTTTAATGTAACATTTTTAAATGAAACATGTTAAAATGTAACATGTTATCATGTTAAAATGAAACAAGTTAAAATGTAACATTTTATCATGTTAAAATGCAACATGTTAAAATGTAACATTTTATCATGTTAAAATGCAACATGTTAAAAAGTAACATTTTATCATGTTAAAATGAAACATGTTAAAATGTAAGATTTTATCATGTTAAAATGAAACATGTTAAAATGTAACATTTTATCATGTTAAAATGAAACATGTTAAAATGTAACATTTTATCATGTTAAAATGAAACATGTTAAAATGTAACATTTTATCATGTTAAAATGAAACATGTTAAAATGTAACATTTTACCATGTTAAAATGAAACATGTTAAAATGTAACATTTTATCATGTTAAAATGAAACATGTTAAAATGTAACATTTTATCATGTTAAAATGCAACATGTTAAAATGTAACATTTTATCATGTTAAAATGAAACATGTTAAAATGTAACATTTCATCATGTTAAAATGCAACATGTTAAAATGTAACATTTTATCATGTTAAAATGCAACATGTTAAAATGTAACATGTTAAAATGAAACATGTTAAAATGTAACATTTTATCATGTTAAAATGAAACGTTAAAATGTAACATTTTATCATATTAAAATGAAACATGTTAAAATGTAACATTTTATCATGTTAAAATGAAACATGTTAAAATGTAACATTTTATCATGTTAAAATGCAACATGTTAAAATGTAACATTTTATCATGTTAAAATGCAACATGTTAAAATGTAACATATTAAAATGTAACATGTTAAAATGTAACATATTAAAATGTAACATTTTAAAATGTAACATTTTATCATGTTAAATCACAATATGTTAAAATGTAACATTTTATCATGTTAAAATGCAACATGTTAAAATGTAACATTTTATCATGTTAAAATGCAACATGTTAAAATGTAACATATTAAAATGTAACATGTTAAAATGTAACATTTTAAATTGTAACATTTTTAAATGAAACATGTTAAAATGTAACATTTTATCATGTTAAAATGAAACATGTTTAAATGTAACATTTTATCATGTTAAAATGCAACATGTTAAAATGTAACATTTTATCATGTTGAAATGCAACATGTTAAAATGTAACATTTTATCATGTTAAAATGCAACATGTTAAAATGTAACATATTAAAATGTAACATGATAAAATGTAACATTTTAAAATGAAACATGTTAAAATGTAACATATTATCATGTTAAAATGAAACATGTTAAAATGTAACATTTTATCATGTTAAAATGAAACATGTTAAAATGTAACATTTTATCATGTTAAAATGAAACATGTTAAAATGTGACATTTTATCATGTTAAAATGAAACATGTTAAAATGTAACATTTTATCATGTTAAAATGCAACATGTTAAAATGCAACATGATAAAATGTAACATATTAAAATGTAACATGTTCAAATGTAACATTTTAAAATGTAACATTTTAAAATTTAACATTTTAAAATGTAACATTTTATCATGTTAAAATGCAACATGTTAAAATGTAACATTATATCATGTTAAAATGCAACATGTTAAAATGTAACGTATTAAAATGTAACATGTTAAAATGTAACATTTTAAAATTTAACATTTTTAAATGTAACATTTTAAAATGTAACATTTTAAAATGAAACATGTTAAAATGTAACATTTTATCATGTTAAAATGCAAAATGTTAAAATGTAACATTTTATCATGTTAAAATGAAACGTTAAAATGTAACATTTTATCATGTTAAAATGAAACATGTTAAAATGTAACATTTTATCATGTTAAAATGAAACATGTTAAAATGTAACATTATATCATGTTATAATGAAACATGTTAAAATGTAACATTTTATCATGTTAAAATGCAACATGTTAAAATGTAACATTTTATCATGTAAAAATGCAACATGTTAAAATGAAACATTTTATCATGTTAAAATGCAACATGTTAAAATGTAACATTTTATCATGTTAAAATGCAACATGTTAAAATGTAACATTTTATCATGTTAAAATGCAACATGTTAAAATGTAACATATTAAAATGTAACATGTTAAAATGTAACATTTTTTAATGTAACATTTTTAAATGAAACGTAAAAATGTAACATTTTATCATGTTAAAATGAAACAAGTTAAAATGTAACATTTTATCATGTTAAAATGCAACATGTTAAAATGTAACATTTTATCATGTTAAAATGAAACATGTTAAAATGTAACATTTTATCATGTTAAAATGAAACATGTTAAAATGTAACATTTTATCATGTTAAAATGAAACATGTTAAAATGTAAAATTTTATCATGTTAAAATGAAACATGTTTAAATGTAACATTTTATCATGTTAAAATGAAACATGTTAAAATGTAACATTTTATCATGTTAAAATGAAACATGTTAAAATGTAACATTTTATCATGTTAAAATGAAACATGTTAAAATGTAACATTTTATCATGTTAAAATGCAACATGTTAAAATGTAACATTTTATCATGTTAAAATGCAACATGTTAAAATGTAACATATTAAAATGTAACATGTTCAAATGTAACATTTTAAAATGTAACATTTTATCATGTTAAATCGCAATATGTTAAAATGTAACATTTTATCATGTTAAAATGCAACATGTTAAAATGTAACATTTTACTATGTTAAAATGCAACATGTTAAAATGTAACATATTAAAATGTAACATGTTAAAATGTAACATTTTAAAATGTAACATTTTAAAATGAAACATGTTAAAATGTAACATTTTATCATGTTAAAATGAAACATGTTAAAATGTAACATTTTATCATGTTAAAATGCAACATGTTAAAATGTAACATTTTATCATGTTAAAATGCAACATGTTAAAATGTAACATTTTATCATGTTAAAATGAAACATGTTAAAATGTAAGATTTTATCATGTTAAAATGAAACATGTTAAAATGTAACATTTTATGATGTTAAAATGAAAAATGTTAAAATGTAACATTTTATCATGTTTAAATGAAACATGTAAAAATGTAACATTTTTAAATTTAACATTTTATCATGTTAAAATGAAACATGTTAAAATGTAACATTTTATCATGTTAAAATGCAACATGTTAAAATGTAACATTTTATCATGTTAAATTGCAACATGTTAAAATGTAACATTTTATCATGTTAAAATGCAACATGTTAAAATGTAACATTTTATCATGTTAAAATGCAACATGTTAAAATGTAACATATTAAAATATAACATGTTAAAATGTAACATTTTTTAATGTAACATTTTTAAATGAAACATGTTAAAATGTAACATGTTATCATGTTAAAATGAAACAAGTTAAAATGTAACATTTTATCATGTTAAAATGCAACATGTTAAAATGTAACATTTTATCATGTTAAAATGCAACATGTTAAAAAGTAACATTTTATCATGTTAAAATGAAACATGTTAAAATGTAAGATTTTATCATGTTAAAATGAAACATGTTAAAATGTAACATTTTATCATGTTAAAATGAAACATGTTAAAATGTAACATTTTATCATGTTAAAATGAAACATGTTAAAATGTAACATTTTATCATGTTAAAATGAAACATGTTAAAATGTAACATTTTATCATGTTAAAATGAAACATGTTAAAATTTAACATTTTACCATGTTAAAATGAAACATGTTAAAATGTAACATTTTATCATGTTAAAATGAAACATGTTAAAATGTAACATTTTATCATGTTAAAATGCAACATGTTAAAATGTAACATATTAAAATATAACATGTTAAAATGTAACATTTTTTAATGTAACATTTTTAAATGAAACATGTTAAAATGTAACATGTTATCATGTTAAAATGAAACAAGTTAAAATGTAACATTTTATCATGTTAAAATGCAACATGTTAAAATGTAACATTTTATCATGTTAAAATGCAACATGTTAAAAAGTAACATTTTATCATGTTAAAATGAAACATGTTAAAATGTAAGATTTTATCATGTTAAAATGAAACATGTTAAAATGTAACATTTTATCATGTTAAAATGAAACATGTTAAAATGTAACATTTTATCATGTTAAAATGAAACTTGTTAAAATGTAACATTTTATCATGATAAAATGAAACATGTTAAAATGTAACATTTTACCATGTTAAAATGAAACATGTTAAAATGTAACATTTTATCATGTTAAAATGAAACATGTTAAAATGTAACATTTTATCATGTTAAAATGCAACATGTTAAAATGTAACATTTTATCATGTTAAAATGAAACATGTTAAAATGTAACATTTCATCATGTTAAAATGCAACATGTTAAAATGTAACATTTTATCATGTTAAAATGCAACATGTTAAAATGTAACATGTTAAAATGAAACATGTTAAAATGTAACATTTTATCATGTTAAAAATGAAACGTTAAAATGTAACATTTTATCATGTTAAAATGAAACATGTTAAAATGTAACATTTTATCATGTTAAAATGAAACATGTTAAAATGTAACATTTTATCATGTTAAAATGCAACATGTTAAAATGTAACATATTAAAATGTAACATGTTAAAATGTAACATATTAAAATGTAACATTTTAAAATGTAACATTTTATCATGTTAAATCACAATATGTTAAAATGTAACATTTTATCATGTTAAAATGCAACATGTTAAAATGTAACATTTTATCATGTTAAAATGCAACATGTTAAAATGTAACATATTAAAATGTAACATGTTAAAATGTAACATTTTAAATTGTAACATTTTTAAATGAAACATGTTAAAATGTAACATTTTATCATGTTAAAATGAAACATGTTTAAATGTAACATTTTATCATGTTAAAATGCAACATGTTAAAATGTAACATTTTATCATGTTGAAATGCAACATGTTAAAATGTAACATTTTATCATGTTAAAATGCAACATGTTAAAATGTAACATATTAAAATGTAACATGATAAAATGTAACATTTTAAAATGAAACATGTTAAAATGTAACATATTATCATGTTAAAATGAAACATGTTAAAATGTAACATTTTATCATGTTAAAATGAAACATGTTAAAATGTAACATTTTATCATGTTAAAATGAAACATGTTAAAATGTGACATTTTATCATGTTAAAATGCACATGTTAAAATGCAACATGATAAAATGTAACATATTAAAATGTAACATGTTCAAATGTAACATTTTAAAATGTAACATTTTAAAATTTAACATTTTAAAATGTAACATTTTATCATGTTAAAATGCAACATGTTAAAATGTAACATTATATCATGTTAAAATGCAACATGTTAAAATGTAACGTATTAAAATGTAACATGTTAAAATGTAACATTTTAAAATTTAACATTTTTAAATGTAACATTTTAAAATGTAACATTTTAAAATGAAACATGTTAAAATGTAACATTTTATCATGTTAAAATGCAAAATGTTAAAATGTAACATTTTATCATGTTAAAATGAAACGTTAAAATGTAACATTTTATCATGTTAAAATGAAACATGTTAAAATGTAACATTTTATCATGTTAAAATGAAACATGTTAAAATGTAACATTATATCATGTTAAAATGAAACCTGTTAAAATGTAACATTTTATCATGTTAAAATGCAACATGTTAAAATGTAACATTTTATCATGTAAAAATGCAACATGTTAAAATGAAACATTTTATCATGTTAAAATGCAACATGTTAAAATGTAACATTTTATCATGTTAAAATGCAACATGTTAAAATGTAACATTTTATCATGTTAAAATGCAACATGTTAAAATGTAACATATTAAAATGTAACATGTTAAAATGTAACATTTTTTAATGTAACATTTTTAAATGAAACGTAAAAATGTAACATTTTATCATGTTAAAATGAAACAAGTTAAAATGTAACATTTTATCATGTTAAAATGCAACATGTTAAAATGTAACATTTTATCATGTTAAAATGAAACATGTTAAAATGTAACATTTTATCATGTTAAAATGAAACATGTTAAAATGTAACATTTTATCATGTTAAAATGAAACATGTTAAAATGTAAAATTTTATCATGTTAAAATGAAACATGTTTAAATGTAACATTTTATCATGTTAAAATGAAACATGTTAAAATGTAACATTTTATCATGTTAAAATGAAACATGTTAAAATGTAACATTTTATCATGTTAAAATGAAACATGTTAAAATGTAACATTTTATCATGTTAAAATGCAACATGTTAAAATGTAACATTTTATCATGTTAAAATGCAACATGTTAAAATGTAACATATTAAAATGTAACATGTTCAAATGTAACATTTTAAAATGTAACATTTTATCATGTTAAATCGCAATATGTTAAAATGTAACATTTTATCATGTTAAAATGCAACATGTTAAAATGTAACATTTTACTATGTTAAAATGCAACATGTTAAAATGTAACATATTAAAATGTAACATGTTAAAATGTAACATTTTAAAATGTAACATTTTTAAATGAAACATGTTAAAATGTAACATTTTATCATGTTAAAATGAAACATGTTAAAATCTAACATTTTATCATGTTAAAATGCAACATGTTAAAATGTAACATTTTATCATGTTAAAATGAAACATGTTAAAATGTAACATTTTATGATGTTTAACTGAAGCAATTAAAATGTAACATTTTATCATGTTAAAATGAAACATGTTAAAATGTAACATTTTATCATGATAAAATGAAACATGTTAAAATGTAACATTTTATCATGTTAAAATGAAACATGTTAAAATGTAAAATTTTATCATGTTAAAATGAAACATGTTTAAATGTAACATTTTATCATGTTAAAATGCAACATGTTAAAATGTAACATTTTATCATGTTAAAATGCAACATGTTTAAATGTAACATATTAAAATGTAACATGTTAAAATGTAACATTTTATGATGTTAAAATGGAAAATGTTAAAATGTAACATTTTATCATGTTTAAATGAAACATGTAAAAATGTAACATTTTTAAATGTAACATTTTATCATGTTAAAATGAAACATGTTAAAATGTAACATTTTATCATGTTAAAATGCAACATGTTAAAATGTAACATTTTATCATGTTAAAATGCAACATGTTAAAATGTAACATTTTATCATGTTAAAATGCAACATGTTAAAATGTAACATATTAAAATGTAACATGTTAAAATGTAACATTTTTTAATGTAACATTTTTAAATGAAACATGTAAAAATGTAACATTTTATCATGTTAAAATGAAACAAGTTAAAATGTAACATTTTATCATGTTAAAATGCAACATGTTAAAATGTAACATTTTATCATGTTAAAATGAAACATGTTAAAATGTAACATTTTATCATGTTAAAATGAAACATGTTAAAATGTAACATTTTATCATGTTAAAATGAAACATGTTAAAATGAAGCATGTTAAAATGTAAAATTTTATCATGTTAAAATGAAACATGTTTAAATGTAAAATTTTATCATGTTAAAATGAAACATGTTAAAATGTAACATTTTATCATGTTAAAATGAAACGTGTTAAAATGTAACATTTTATCATGTTAAAATGAAACATGTTAAAATGTAACATTTTATCTTGTTAAAATGCAACATGTTAAAATGTAACATTTTATCATGTTAAAATGCAACATGGTAAAATGTAACATATTAAAATGTAACATGTTCAAATGTAACATTTTAAAATGTAACATTTTATCATGTTAAATCGCAATATGTTAAAATGTAACATTTTATCATGTTAAAATGCAACATGTTAAAATGTAACATTTTACTATGTTAAAATGCAACATGTTAAAATGTAACATATTAAAATGTAACATGTTAAAATGTAACATTTTAAAATGTAACATTTTTAAATGCAACATGTTAAAATGTAACATTTTATCATGTTAAAATGCAACATGTTAAAATGTAACATTTTATCATGTTAAAATGCAACATGTTAAAATGTAACATTTTATCATGTTAAAATGCAACATGTTAAAATGTAACATTTTATCATGTTAAAATGCAACATGTTAAAATGTAACATATAAAAATGTAACATGTTAAAATGTAACATTTTATCATGTTAAATTGAAACATGTTATAATGTAACATTTTATCATGTTAAAATGCAACATGTTAAAATGTAACATTTTATCATGTTAAAATGCAACATGTTAAAATGTAACATTTTATCATGTTAAAATGCAACATGTTAAAATGTAACATTTTATCATGTTAAAATGCAACATGTTAAAATGTAACATTTTATCATGTAAAAATGCAACATGTTAAAATGTAACATTTTATCATGTTAAAATGCAACATGTTAAAATGCAACATGTTAAAATGTAACATTTTATCATGTTAAAATGCAACATGTAAAATGTAACATATTAAAATGTAACATGTTAAAATGTAACATTTTAAAATGTAACATTTTAAAATGAAACATTTTAAAATGTAACATTTTATCATGTTAAAATGAAACATGTTAAAATGTAACATTTTACCATGTTAAAATGAAACATGTTAAAATGTAACATTTTAACATGTTAAAATGAAACATGTTAAAATGTAACATTTTATCATGTTAAAATGCAACATGTTAAAATGTAACATATTAAAATGTAACATGTTCAAATGTAACATTTTAAAATGTAACATTTTATCATGTTAAATCACAATATGTTAAAATGTAACATTTTATCATGTTAAAATGCAACATGTTAAAATGTAACATTTTATCATGTTAAAATGCAACATGTTAAAATGTAACATATTAAAATGTAACATGTTAAAATGTAACATTTTAAATTGTAACATTTTTAAATGAAACATGTTAAAATGTAACATTTTATCATGTTAAAATGAAACATGTTTAAATGTAACATTTTATCATGTTAAAATGCAACATGTTAAAATGTAACATTTTATCATGTTGAAATGCAACATGTTAAAATGTAACATTTTATCATGTTGAAATGCAACATGTTAAAATGTAACATATTAAAATGTAACATGTTAAAATGTAACATTTTAAAATGAAACATGTTAAAATGTAACATTTTATCATGTTAAAATGCAACATGTTAAAATGTAACATTTTATCATGTTAAAATGCAACATGATAAAATGTAACATATTAAAATGTAACATGTTCAAATGTAACATTTTAAAATGTAACATTTTAAAATTTAACATTTTAAAATGTAACATTTTATCATGTTAAAATGCAACATGTTAAAATGTAACATTTTATCATGTTAAAATGCAACATGATAAAATGTAACGTATTAAAATGTAACATGTTAAAATGTAACATTTTAAAATTTAACATTTTTAAATGTAACATTTTAAAATGTAACATATTAAAATGTAACATGTTAAAATGTAACATTTTTTAATGTAACATTTTTAAATGAAACGTAAAAATGTAACATTTTATCATGTTAAAATGAAACAAGTTAAAATGTAACATTTTATCATGTTAAAATGCAACATGTTAAAATGTAACATTTTATCATGTTAAAATGAAACATGTTAAAATGTAACATTTTATCATGTTAAAATGAAACATGTTAAAATGGAACATTTTATCATGTTAAAATGAAACATGTTAAAATGTAAAATTTTATCATGTTAAAATGAAACATGTTTAAATGTAACATTTTATCATGTTAAAATGAAACATGTTAAAATGTAACATTTTATCATGTTAAAATGAAACATGTTAAAATGTAACATTTTATCATGTTAAAATGAAACATGTTAAAATGTAACATTTTATCATGTTAAAATGCAACATGTTAAAATGTAACATTTTATCATGTTAAAATGCAACATGTTAAAATGTAACATATTAAAATGTAACATGTTCAAATGTAACATTTTAAAATGTAACATTTTATCATGTTAAAATGCAACATGTTAAAATGTAACATTTTACTATGTTAAAATGCAACATGTTAAAATGTAACATATTAAAATGTAACATGTTAAAATGTAACATTTTAAAATGTAACATTTTTAAATGAAACATGTTAAAATGTAACATTTTATCATGTTAAAATGAAACATGTTAAAATGTAACATTTTATCATGTTAAAATGCAACATGTTAAAATGTAACATTTTATCATGTTAAAATGAAACATGTTAAAATGTAACATTTTATGATGTTAAAATGAATTTTATCATGTTAAAATGAAACATGTTAAAATGTAACATTTTATCATGTTAAAATGAAACATGTTAAAATGTAACATTTTATCATGTTAAAATGAAACATGTTAAAATGTAAAATTTTATCATGTTAAAATGAAACATGTTTAAATGTAACATTTTATCATGTTAAAATGCAACATGTTAAAATGTAACATTTTATCATGTTAAAATGCAACATGTTTAAATGTAACATATTAAAATGTAACATGTTAAAATGTAACATTTTATGATGTTAAAATGGAAAATGTTAAAATGTAACATTTTATCATGTTTAAATGAAACATGTAAAAATGTAACATTTTTAAATGTAACATTTTATCATGTTAAAATGAAACATGTTAAAATGTAACATTTTATCATGTTAAAATGCAACATGTTAAAATGTAACATTTTATCATGTTAAAATGCAACATGTTAAAATGTAACATTTTATCATGTTAAAATGCAACATGTTAAAATGTAACATATTAAAATGTAACATGTTAAAATGTAACATTTTTTAATGTAACATTTTTAAATGAAACATGTAAAAATGTAACATTTTATCATGTTAAAATGAAACAAGTTAAAATGTAACATTTTATCATGTTAAAATGCAACATGTTAAAATGTAACATTTTATCATGTTAAAATGAAACATGTTAAAATGTAACATTTTATCATGTTAAAATGAAACATGTTAAAATGTAAAATTGTATCATGTTAAAATGAAACATGTTTAAATGTAACATTTTATCATGTTAAAATGAAACATGTTAAAATGTTACATTTTATCATGTTAAAATGAAACATGTTAAAATGTAACATTTTATCATGTTAAAATGAAACATGTTAAAATGTAACGTTTTATCATGTTAAAATGCAACATGTTAAAATGTAACATTTTATCATGTTAAAATGCATCATGGTAAAATGTAACATATTAAAATGTAACATGTTCAAATGTAACATTTTAAAATGTAACATTTTATCATGTTAAATCGCAATATGTTAAAATGTAACATTTTATCATGTTAAAATGCAACATGTTAAAATGTAACATTTTACTATGTTAAAATGCAACATGTTAAAATGTAACATATTAAAATGTAACATGTTAAAATGTAACATTTTAAAATGTAACATTTTTAAATGAAACATGTTAAAATGTAACATTTTATCATGTTAAAATGAAACATGTTAAAATGTAACATTTTATCATGTTAAAATGCAACATGTTAAAATGTAACATTTTATCATGTTAAAATGCAACATGTTAAAATGTAACATATAAAAATGTAACATGTTAAAATGTAACATTTTATCATGTTAAATTGAAACATGTTATAATGTAACATTTTATCATGTTAAAATGCAACATGTTAAAATGTAACATTTTATCATGTTAAAATGCAACATGTTAAAATGTAACATTTTATCATGTTAAAATGCAACATGTTAAAATGTAACATTTTATCATGTTAAAATGCAACATGTTAAAATGTAACATTTTATCATGTTAAAATGCAACATGTTAAAATGTAACATTTTATCATGTAAAAATGCAACATGTTAAAATGTAACATTTTATCATGTTAAAATTCAACATGTTAAAATGCAACATGTTAAAATGTAACATTTTATCATGTTAAAATGCAACATGTTAAAATGTTACATATTAAAATGTAACATGTTAAAATGTAACATTTTATGATGTTAAAATGAAAAATGTTAAAATGTAACATTTTATCATGTTTAAATGAAACATGTAAAAATGTAACATTTTTTAATGTAACATTTTATCATGTTAAAATGAAACATGTTAAAATGTAACATTTTATCATGTTAAAATGCAACATGTTAAAATGTAACATAATAAAATGTAACATGTTAAAATGTAACATTTTAAAATGTAACATTTTAAAATGAAACATTTTAAAATGTAACATTTTAAAATGAAACATTTTAAAATGTAACATTTTATCATGTTAAAATGAAACATGTTAAAATGTAACATTTTATCATGTTAAAATGTAACATTTTATCATGTTAAAATGCAACATGTTAAAATGTAACATTTTATCATGTTAAAATGCAACATGTTAAAATGAAATATGTTAAAATGTAAGATTTTATCATGTTAAAATGAAACATGTAAAAATGTAACATTTTATCATGTTAAAATGAAACATGTTAAAATGTAACATTTTATGATGTTAAAATGAAACATGTTAAAATGTAACATTTTATCATGTTAAAATAAAACATGTTAAAATGTAACATTTTATCATGTTAAAATGCAACATGTTAAAATGTAACATATTAAAATGTAACATTTTAAAATGAAACATGTTAAAATGTAACATTTTTTCATGTTAAAATGAAACATGTAAAATGTAACATTTTATTATGTTAAAATGCAACATGTTAAAATGCAACATGTTAAAATGTTACATTTTATCATGTTAAAATACAACATGTTAAAATGTAACATTTTATCATGTTAAAATGCAACGTGTTTAAATGTGACATATTAAAATGTAACATGTTAAAATGTAACATTTTATGATGTTAAAATGAAAAATGTTAAAATGTAACATTTTATAATGTTTAAATGAAACATGTAAAAATGTAACATTTTTAAATTTAACATTTTATCATGTTAAAATGAAACATGTTAAAATGTAACATTTTATCATGTTAAAATGCAACATGTTAAAATGTAGTATTTTATCATGTTAAAATGCAACATGTTAAAATGTAACATTTTATCATGTTAAAATGCAACATGTTAAACTGTAACATTTTACCATGTTAAAATGCAACATGTTAAAATGTAACATATTAAAATGTAACATGTTAAAATGTAACATTTTTTAATGTAACATTTTTAAATGAAACATGTTAAAATGTAACATTTTATCATGTTAAAATGTAACATATTAAAATGTAACATGTTCAAATGTAACATTTTAAAATGTAACATTTTATCATGTTAAATCGCAATATGTTAAAATGTAACATTTTATCATGTTAAAATGCAACACGTTAAAATGTACCATTTTACTATGTTAAAATGCAACATGTTAAAATGTAACATATTACAATGTAACATGTTAAAATGTAACATTTTAAAATGTAACATTTTTAAATGAAACATGTTAAAATGTAACATTTTATCATGTTAAAATGAAACATGTTAAAATGTAACATTTATCATGTTAAAATGCAACATGTTAAAATGTAACATTTTATCATGTTAAAATGCAACATGTTAAAATGTAACATTTTATCATGTTAAAATGCAACATGTTAAAATGTAACATTTAATCATGTTAAAATGCAACATGTTAAAATGTAACATTTTATCATGTTAAAATGAAACATGTTAACATGTAAGATTTTATCATGTTAAAATGAAACATGTTAAAATGTAACATTTTATGATGTTAAAATGAAAAATGTTAAAATGTAACATTTTATCATGTTTAAATGAAACATGTAAAAATGTAACATTTTTAAATTTAACATTTTATCATGTAAAAATGAAACATGTTAAAATGTAACATTTTATCATGTTAAAATGCAACATGTTAAAATGTAACATTTTATCATGTTAAAATGCAACATGTTAAAATGTAACATTTTATCATGTTAAAATGCAACATGTTAAAATGTAACATTTTATCATTTTAAAATGCAACATGTTAAAATGTAACATTTTATCATTTTAAAATGCAACATGTTAAAATGTAACATATTAAAATATAACATGTTAAAATGTAACATTTTTTAATGTAACATTTTTAAATAAAACATGTTAAAATGTAACATTTTATCATGTTAAAATGAAACAAGTTAAAATGTAACACTTTATCATGTTAAAATGCAACATGTTAAAATGTAACATTTTATCATGTTAAAATGCAACTTGTTAAAAAGTAACATTTTATCATGTTAAAATGAAACATGTTAAAATGTAAGATTTTATCATGTTAAAATGAAACATGTTAAAATGTAACATTTTATCATGTTAAAATGAAACATGTTAAAATGTAACATTTTATCATGTTTAAATGAAACATGTTAAAATGTAACATTTTATCATGTTAAAATGACACATATTGAAATGTAACATTTTATCATGTTAAAATGAAACATGTTAAAATGTAACATTTTATCATGTTAAAATGCAACATGTTAAAATGTAACATTTTATCATGTTAAAATGAAACATGTTAAAATGTAACATTTTATCATGTTAAAATGCAACATGTTAAAATGTAACATTTTATCATGTTAAAATGCAACATGTTAAAATGTAACATGTTAAAATGAAACATGTTAAAATGTAACATTTTATCATGTTAAAATGAAACGTTAAAATGTAACATTTGATCATGTTAAAATGAAACATGTTAAAATGTAACATTTTATCATGTTAAAATGAAACATGTTAAAATGTAACATTTTATCATGTTAAAATGCAACATGTTAAAATGTAACATTTTATCATGTTAAAATGCAACATGTTAAAATGTAACATATTAAAATGTAACATGTTCAAATGTAACATTTTAAAATGTAACATTTTATCATGTTAAATCGCAATATGTTAAAATGTAACATTTTATCATGTTAAAATGCAACATGTTAAAATGTAACATTTTATTATGTTAAAATGCAACATGTTAAAATGTAACATATTAAAATGTAACATGTTAAAATGTAACATTTTAAATTGTAACATTTTTAAATGAAACGTTAAAATGTAACATTTTATCATGTTAAAATGAAACATGTTAAAATGTAACATTTTATCATGTTAAAATGCAACATGTTAAAATGTAACATTTTATCATGTTGAAATGCAACATGTTAAAATGTAACATTTTATCATGTTGAAATGCAACATGTTAAAATGTAACATTTTATCATGTTGAAATGCAACATGTTAAAATGTAACATTTTATCATGTTAAAATGCAACATGTTAAAATGTAACATATTAAAATGTAACATGTTAAAATGTAACATTTTAAAATGAAACATGTTAAAATGTAACATATTATCATGTTAAAATGAAACATGTTAAAATGTATCATTTTATCATGTTAAAATGCAACATGTTAAAATGTAAAATTTTATCATGTTAAAATGAAACATGTTTAAATGTAACATTTTATCATGTTAAAATGAAACATGTTAAAATGTAACATTTTATCATGTTAAAATGAAACATGTTAAAATGTAACATTTTATCATGTTAAAATGAAACATGTTAAAATGTAACATTTTATCATGTTAAAATGCAACATGTTAAAATGTAACATTTTATCATGTTAAAATGCATCATGGTAAAATGTAACATATTAAAATGTAACATGTTCAAATGTAACATTTTAAAATGTAACATTTTATCATGTTAAATCGCAATATGTTAAAATGTAACATTTTATCATGTTAAAATGCAACATGTTAAAATGTAACATTTTACTATGTTAAAATGCAACATGTTAAAATGTAACATATTAAAATGTAACATGTTAAAATGTAACATTTTAAAATGTAACATTTTTAAATGAAACATGTTAAAATGTAACATTTTATCATGTTAAAATGAAACATGTTAAAATGTAACATTTTATCATGTTAAAATGCAACATGTTAAAATGTAACATTTTATCATGTTAAAATGCAACATGTTAAAATGTAACATTTTATCATGTTAAAATGCAACATGTTAAAATGTAACATATAAAAATGTAACATGTTAAAATGTAACATTTTATCATGTTAAATTGAAACATGTTATAATGTAACATTTTATCATGTTAAAATGCAACATGTTAAAATGTAACATTTTATCATGTTAAAATGCAACATGTTAAAATGTAACATTTTATCATGTTAAAATGCAACATGTTAAAATGTAACATTTTATCATGTTAAAATGCAACATGTTAAAATGTAACATTTTATCATGTAAAAATGCAACATGTTAAAATGTAACATTTTATCATGTTAAAATTCAACATGTTGAAATGCAACATGTTAAAATGTAACATTTTATCATGTTAAAATGCAACATGTTAAAATGTTACATATTAAAATGTAACATGTTAAAATGTAACATTTTATGATGTTAAAATGAAAAATGTTAAAATGTAACATTTTATCATGTTTAAATGAAACATGTAAAAATGTAACATTTTTTAATGTAACATTTTATCATGTTAAAATGTAACATTTTATCATGTTAAAATGCAACATGTTAAAATGTAACATATTAAAATGTAACATGTTAAAATGTAACATTTTAAAATGTAACATTTTAAAATGAAACATTTTAAAATGTAACATTTTAAAATGAAACATTTTAAAATGTAACATTTTATCATGTTAAAATGAAACATGTTAAAATGTAACATTTTATCATGTTAAAATGCAACATGTTAAAATGTAACATTTTATCATGTTAAAATGCAACATGTTAAAATGTAACATTTTATCATGTTAAAATGAAACATGTTAAAATGTAAGATTTTATCATGTTAAAATGAAACATGTAAAAATGTAACATTTTATCATGTTAAAATGAAACATGTTAAAATGTAACATTTTATGATGTTAAAATGAAACATGTTAAAATGTAACATTTTATCATGTTAAAATAAAACATGTTAAAATGTAACATTTTATCATGTTAAAATGCAACATGTTAAAATGTAACATATTAAAATGTAACATTTTAAAATGAAACATGTTTAAATGTAACATTTTTTCATGTTAAAATGAAACATGTAAAATGTAACATTTTATTATGTTAAAATGCAACATGTTAAAATGCAACATGTTAAAATGTTACATTTTATCATGTTAAAATACAACATGTTAAAATGTAACATTTTATCATGTTAAAATGCAACGTGTTTAAATGTGACATATTAAAATGTAACATGTTAAAATGTAACATTTTATGATGTTAAAATGAAAAATGTTAAAATGTAACATTTTATAATGTTTAAATGAAACATGTAAAAATGTAACATTTTTAAATTTAACATTTTATCATGTTAAAATGAAACATGTTAAAATGTAACATTTTATCATGTTAAAATGCAACATGTTAAAATGTAGTATTTTATCATGTTAAAATGCAACATGTTAAAATGTAACATTTTATCATGTTAAAATGCAACATGTTAAAATGTAACATATTAAAATGTAACATGTTAAAATGTAACATATTAAAATGTAACATGTTAAAATGTAACATTTTTTAATGTAACATTTTTAAATGAAACATGTTAAAATGTAACATTTTATCATGTTAAAATGTAACATATTAAAATGTAACATGTCCAAATGTAACATTTTAAAATGTAACATTTTATCATGTTAAATCGCAATATGTTAAAATGTAACATTTTATCATGTTAAAATGCAACACGTTAAAATGTACCATTTTACTATGTTAAAATGCAACATGTTAAAATGTAACATATTAAAATGTAACATGTTAAAATGTAACATTTTAAAATGTAACATTTTTAAATGAAACATGTTAAAATGTAACATTTTATCATGTTAAAATGAAACATGATAAAATGTAACATTTTATCATGTTAAAATGCAACATGTTAAAATGTAACATTTTATCATGTTAAAATGCAACATGTTAAAATGTAACATTTTATCATGTTAAAATGCAACATGTTAAAATGTAAC
This sequence comes from Macrosteles quadrilineatus, assembly GCF_028750875.1. Classification (NCBI taxonomy): domain Eukaryota; kingdom Metazoa; phylum Arthropoda; class Insecta; order Hemiptera; family Cicadellidae; genus Macrosteles; species Macrosteles quadrilineatus. Next base: position 203,250 of record NW_026542710.1, read on the forward strand.
ATTTTAAAATGTAACATTTTAAAATGTAACATTTTAAAATGAAACATGTTAAAATGTAACATTTAATCATGTTAAAATGCAACATGTTAAAATGTAACATTTTATCATGTTAAAATGAAACATGTTAACATGTAAGATTTTATCATGTTAAAATGAAACATGTTAAAATGTAACATTTTATGATGTTAAAATGAAAAATGTTAAAATGTAACATTTTATCATGTTTAAATGAAACATGTAAAAATGTAACATTTTTAAATTTAACATTTTATCATGTAAAAATGAAACATGTTAAAATGTAACATTTTATCATGTTAAAATGCAACATGTTAAAATGTAACATTTTATCATGTTAAAATGCAACATGTTAAAATGTAACATTTTATCATGTTAAAATGCAACATGTTAAAATGTAACATTTTATCATTTTAAAATGCAACATGTTAAAATGTAACATATTAAAATATAACATGTTAAAATGTAACATTTTTTAATGTAACATTTTTAAATAAAACATGTTAAAATGTAACATTTTATCATGTTAAAATGAAACAAGTTAAAATGTAACACTTTATCATGTTAAAATGCAACATGTTAAAATGTAACATTTTATCATGTTAAAATGCAACTTGTTAAAAAGTAACATTTTATCATGTTAAAATGAAACATGTTAAAATGTAAGATTTTATCATGTTAAAATGAAACATGTTAAAATGTAACATTTTATCATGTTAAAATGAAACATGTTAAAATGTAACATTTTATCATGTTTAAATGAAACATGTTAAAATGTAACATTTTATCATGTTAAAATTACACATATTGAAATGTAACATTTTATCATGTTAAAATGAAACATGTTAAAATGTAACATTTTATCATGTTAAAATGCAACATGTTAAAATGTAACATTTTATCATGTTAAAATGAAACATGTTAAAATGTAACATTTTATCATGTTAAAATGCAACATGTTAAAATGTAACATTTTATCATGTTAAAATGCAACATGTTAAAATGTAACATGTTAAAATGAAACATGTTAAAATGTAACATTTTATCATGTTAAAATGAAACGTTAAAATGTAACATTTGATCATGTTAAAATGAAACATGTTAAAATGTAACATTTTATCATGTTAAAATGAAACATGTTAAAATGTAACATTTTATCATGTTAAAATGCAACATGTTAAAATGTAACATTTTATCATGTTAAAATGCAACATGTTAAAATGTAACATATTAAAATGTAACATGTTCAAATGTAACATTTTAAAATGTAACATTTTATCATGTTAAATCGCAATATGTTAAAATGTAACATTTTATCATGTTAAAATGCAACATGTTAAAATGTAACATTTTATCATGTTAAAATGCAACATGTTAAAATGTAACATATTAAAATGTAACATGTTAAAATGTAACATTTTAAATTGTAACATTTTTAAATGAAACGTTAAAATGTAACATTTTATCATGTTAAAATGAAACATGTTAAAATGTAACATTTTATCATGTTAAAATGCAACATGTTAAAATGTAACATTTTATCATGTTGAAATGCAACATGTTAAAATGTAACATTTTATCATGTTGAAATGCAACATGTTAAAATGTAACATTTTATCATGTTAAAATGCAACATGTTAAAATGTAACATATTAAAATGTAACATGTTAAAATGTAACATTTTAAAATGAAACATGTTAAAATGTAACATATTATCATGTTAAAATGAAACATGTTAAAATGTATCATTTTATCATGTTAAAATGCAACATGTTAAAATGTAACATTTTATCATGTTAAAATGCAAAATATTAAAATGTAACATGTTCAAATGTAACATTTTAAAATGTAACATTTTTTCATGTTAAAATGCAACATGTTAAAATGTAACATTTTAATCATGTTAAAATGCAACATGTAAAAATGTAACATTTTATCATGTTAAAATGCAACATGTTAAAATGTAACATTTTATCATGTTAAAATGCAACATGTTAAAATGTAACATTTTATCATGTTAAAATGCAACATGTTAAAATGTAACATTTTATCATGTTAAAATGCAACATGTTAAAATGTAACATTTTATCATGTTAAAATGCAACATGTTAAAATGTAACATTTTATCATGTTAAAATAAAAAATGTTAAAATGTAACATTATATCATGTTTAAATGAAACGTAAAAATGTAAAATTTTTAAATGTAACATTTTATCATGTTAAAATGAAACATGTTAAAATGTAACATTTTATCATGTTAAAATGCAACATGTTAAAATGAAACATTTTATCATGTTAAAATGCAACATGTAAAATGTAACATTTTATCATGTTAAAATGAAACGTTAAAATGTAACATTTTATCATGTTAAAATGAAACATGTTAAAATGTAACATATTAAAATGTAACATGTTAAAATGTAACATTTTATCATGTTAAAATGAAACATGTTAAAATGTAACATTTTATCATGTTAAAATGCAACATGTTAAAATGTAACATTTTATCATGTTAAAATGCATCATGGTAAAATGTAACATATTAAAATGTAACATGTTCAAATGTAACATTTTAAAATGTAACATTTTATCATGTTAAATCGCAATATGTTAAAATGTAACATTTTATCATGTTAAAATGCAACATGTTAAAATGTAACATTTTACTATGTTAAAATGCAACATGTTAAAATGTAACATATTAAAATGTAACATGTTAAAATGTAACATTTTAAAATGTAACATTTTTAAATGAAACATGTTAAAATGTAACATTTTATCATGTTAAAATGAAACATGTTAAAATGTAACATTTTATCATGTTAAAATGCAACATGTTAAAATGTAACATTTTATCATGTTAAAATGCAACATGTTAAAATGTAACATTTTATCATGTTAAAATGCAACATGTTAAAATGTAACATTTTATCATGTAAAAATGCAACATGTTAAAATGTAACATTTTATCATGTTAAAATTCAACATGTTGAAATGCAACATGTTAAAATGTAACATTTTATCATGTTAAAATGCAACATGTTAAAATGTTACATATTAAAATGTAACATGTTAAAATGTAACATTTTATGATGTTAAAATGAAAAATGTTAAAATGTAACATTTTATCATGTTTAAATGAAACATGTAAAAATGTAACATTTTTTAATGTAACATTTTATCATGTTAAAATGAAACATGTTAAAATGTAACATTTTATCATGTTAAAATGCAACATGTTAAAATGTAACATATTAAAATGTAACATGTTAAAATGTAACATTTTAAAATGTAACATTTTATCATGTTAAAATGAAACATGTTAAAATGTAACATTTTAAAATGAAACATGTTAAAATGTAACATATTATCATGTTAAAATGAAACATGTTAAAATGTATCATTTTATCATGTTAAAATGCAACATGTTAAAATGTAAAATTTTATCATGTTAAAATGAAACATGTTTAAATGTAACATTTTATCATGTTAAAATGAAACATGTTAAAATGTAACATTTTATCATGTTAAAATGAAACATGTTAAAATGTAACATTTTATCATGTTAAAATGAAACATGTTAAAATGTAACATTTTATCATGTTAAAATGCAACATGTTAAAATGTAATATTTTATCATGTTAAAATGCATCATGGTAAAATGTAACATATTAAAATGTAACATGTTCAAATGTAACATTTTAAAATGTAACATTTTATCATGTTAAATCGCAATATGTTAAAATGTAACATTTTATCATGTTAAAATGCAACATGTTAAAATGTAACATTTTACTATGTTAAAATGCAACATGTTAAAATGTAACATATTAAAATGTAACATGTTAAAATGTAACATTTTAAAATGTAACATTTTTAAATGAAACATGTTAAAATGTAACATTTTATCATGTTAAAATGAAACATGTTAAAATGTAACATTTTATCATGTTAAAATGCAACATGTTAAAATGTAACATTTTATCATGTTAAAATGCAACATGTTAAAATGTAACATATAAAAATGTAACATGTTAAAATGTAACATTTTATCATGTTAAATTGAAACATGTTATAATGTAACATTTTATCATGTTAAAATGCAACATGTTAAAATGTAACATTTTATCATGTTAAAATGCAACATGTTAAAATGTAACATTTTATCATGTTAAAATGCAACATGTTAAAATGTAACATTTTATCATGTTAAAATGCAACATGTTAAAATGTAACATATTAAAATGTAACATGTTAAAATGTAACATTTTAAAATGAAACATGTTAAAATGTAACATATTATCATGTTAAAATGAAACATGTTAAAATGTATCATTTTATCATGTTAAAATGCAACATGTTAAAATGTAAAATTTTATCATGTTAAAATGAAACATGTTAAAATGTAACATTTTATCATGTTAAAATGAAACATGTTAAAATGTAACATTTTATCATGTTAAAATGAAACATGTTAAAATGTAACATTTTATCATGTTAAAATGAAACATGTTAAAATGTAACATTTTATCATGTTAAAATGCAACATGTTAAAATGTAACATTTTATCATGTTAAAATGCATCATGGTAAAATGTAACATATTAAAATGTAACATGTTCAAATGTAACATTTTAAAATGTAACATTTTATCATGTTAAATCGCAATATGTTAAAATGTAACATTTTATCATGTTAAAATGCAACATGTTAAAATGTAACATTTTACTATGTTAAAATGCAACATGTTAAAATGTAACATATTAAAATGTAACATGTTAAAATGTAACATTTTAAAATGTAACATTTTTAAATGAAACATGTTAAAATGTAACATTTTATCATGTTAAAATGAAACATGTTAAAATGTAACATTTTATCATGTTAAAATGCAACATGTTAAAATGTAACATTTTATCATGTTAAAATGCAACATGTTAAAATGTAACATTTTATCATGTTAAAATGCAACATGTTAAAATGTAACATATAAAAATGTAACATGTTAAAATGTAACATTTTATCATGTTAAATTGAAACATGTTATAATGTAACATTTTATCATGTTAAAATGCAACATGTTAAAATGTAACATTTTATCATGTTAAAATGCAACATGTTAAAATGTAACATTTTATCATGTTAAAATGCAACATGTTAAAATGTAACATTTTATCATGTTAAAATGCAACATGTTAAAATGTAACATTTTATCATGTAAAAATGCAACATGTTAAAATGTAACATTTTATCATGTTAAAATTCAACATGTTGAAATGCAACATGTTAAAATGTAACATTTTATCATGTTAAAATGCAACATGTTAAAATGTTACATATTAAAATGTAACATATTAAAATGTAACATTTTATGATGTTAAAATGAAAAATGTTAAAATGTAACATTTTATCATGTTTAAATGAAACATGTAAAAATGTAACATTTTTTAATGTTACATTTTATCATGTTAAAATGAAACATGTTAAAATGTAACATTTTATCATGTTAAAATGCAACATGTTAAAATGTAACATATTAAAATGTAACATGTTAAAATGTAACATTTTAAAATGTAACATTTTAAAATGAAACATTTTAAAATGTAACATTTTATCATGTTAAAATGAAACATGTTAAAATGTAACATTTTATCATGTTAAAATGCAACATGTTAAAATGTAACATTTTATCATGTTAAAATGCAACATGTTAAAATGTAACATTTTATCATGTTAAAATGAAACATGTTAAAATGTAAGATTTTATCATGTTAAAATGAAACATGTAAAAATGTAACATTTTATCATGTTAAAATGAAACATGTTAAAATGTAACATTTTATGATGTTAAAATGAAACATGTTAAAATGTAACATTTTATCATGTTAAAATAAAACATGTTAAAATGTAACATTTTATCATGTTAAAATGCAACATGTTAAAATGTAACATATTAAAATGTAACATTTTAAAATGAAACATGTTAAAATGTAACATTTTTTCATGTTAAAATGAAACATGTAAAATGTAACATTTTATTATGTTAAAATGCAACATGTTAAAATGCAACATGTTAAAATGTTACATTTTATCATGTTAAAATACAACATGTTAAAATGTAACATTTTATCATGTTAAAATGCAACGTGTTTAAATGTGACATATTAAAATGTAACATGTTAAAATGTAACATTTTATGATGTTAAAATGAAAAATGTTAAAATGTAACATTTTATAATGTTTAAATGAAACATGTAAAAATGTAACATTTTTAAATTTAACATTTTATCATGTTAAAATGAAACATGTTAAAATGTAACATTTTATCATGTTAAAATGCAACATGTTAAAATGTAGTATTTTATCATGTTAAAATGCAACATGTTAAAATGTAACATTTTATCATGTTAAAATGCAACATGTTAAACTGTAACATTTTACCATGTTAAAATGCAACATGTTAAAATGTAACATATTAAAATGTAACATGTTAAAATGTAACATTTTTTAATGTAACATTTTTAAATGAAACATGTTAAAATGTAACATTTTATCATGTTAAAATGTAACATATTAAAATGTAACATGTTCAAATGTAACATTTTAAAATGTAACATTTTATCATGTTAAATCGCAATATGTTAAAATGTAACATTTTATCATGTTAAAATGCAACACGTTAAAATGTACCATTTTACTATGTTAAAATGCAACATGTTAAAATGTAACATATTAAAATGTAACATGTTAAAATGTAACATTTTAAAATGTAACATTTTTAAATGAAACATGTTAAAATGTAACATTTTATCATGTTAAAATGAAACATGATAAAATGTAACATTTTATCATGTTAAAATGCAACATGTTAAAATGTAACATTTTATCATGTTAAAATGCAACATGTTAAAATGTAACATTTTATCATGTTAAAATGCAACATGTTAAAATGTAACATTTTAAAATGTAACATTTTAAAATGTAACATTTTAAAATGAAACATGTTAAAATGTAACATTTAATCATGTTAAAATGCAACATGTTAAAATGTAACATTTTATCATGTTAAAATGAAACATGTTAACATGTAAGATTTTATCATGTTAAAATGAAACATGTTAAAATGTAACATTTTATGATGTTAAAATGAAAAATGTTAAAATGTAACATTTTATCATGTTTAAATGAAACATGTAAAAATGTAACATTTTTAAATTTAACATTTTATCATGTAAAAATGAAACATGTTAAAATGTAACATTTTATCATGTTAAAATGCAACATGTTAAAATGTAACATTTTATCATGTTAAAATGCAACATGTTAAAATGTAACATTTTATCATGTTAAAATGCAACATGTTAAAATGTAACATTTTATCATTTTAAAATGCAACATGTTAAAATGTAACATATTAAAATATAACATGTTAAAATGTAACATTTTTTAATGTAACATTTTTAAATAAAACATGTTAAAATGTAACATTTTATCATGTTAAAATGAAACAAGTTAAAATGTAACACTTTATCATGTTAAAATGCAACATGTTAAAATGTAACATTTTATCATGTTAAAATGCAACTTGTTAAAAAGTAACATTTTATCATGTTAAAATGAAACATGTTAAAATGTAAGATTTTATCATGTTAAAATGAAACATGTTAAAATGTAACATTTTATCATGTTAAAATGAAACATGTTAAAATGTAACATTTTATCATGTTTATATGAAACATGTTAAAATGTAACATTTTATCATGTTAAAATTACACATATTGAAATGTAACATTTTATCATGTTAAAATGAAACATGTTAAAATGTAACATTTTATCATGTTAAAATGCAACATGTTAAAATGTAACATTTTATCATGTTAAAATGAAACATGTTAAAATGTAACATTTTATCATGTTAAAATGCAACATGTTAAAATGTAACATTTTATCATGTTAAAATGCAACATGTTAAAATGTAACATGTTAAAATGTAACATGTTAAAATGTAACATTTTATCATGTTAAAATGAAACGTTAAAATGTAACATTTGATCATGTTAAAATGAAACATGTTAAAATGTAACATTTTATCATGTTAAAATGCAACATGTTAAAATGTAACATTTTATCATGTTAAAATGCAACATGTTAAAATGTAACATATTAAAATGTAACATGTTCAAATGTAACATTTTAAAATGTAACATTTTATCATGTTAAATCGCAATATGTTAAAATGTAACATTTTATCATGTTAAAATGCAACATGTTAAAATGTAACATTTTATCATGTTAAAATGCAACATGTTAAAATGTAACATATTAAAATGTAACATGTTAAAATGTAACATTTTAAATTGTAACATTTTTAAATGAAACGTTAAAATGTAACATTTTATCATGTTAAAATGAAACATGTTAAAATGTAACATTTTATCATGTTAAAATGCAACATGTTAAAATGTAACATTTTATCATGTTGAAATGCAACATGTTAAAATGTAACATTTTATCATGTTGAAATGCAACATGTTAAAATGTAACATTTTATCATGTTAAAATGCAACATGTTAAAATGTAACATATTAAAATGTAACATGTTAAAATGTAACATTTTAAAATGAAACATGTTAAAATGTAACATATTATCATGTTAAAATGAAACATGTTAAAATGTATCATTTTATCATGTTAAAATGCAACATGTTAAAATGTAACATTTTATCATGTTAAAATGCAAAATATTAAAATGTAACATGTTCAAATGTAACATTTTAAAATGTAACATTTTTTCATGTTAAAATGCAACATGTTAAAATGTAACATTTTATCATGTTAAAATAAAACATGTTAAAATGTAACATTTTATCATGTTAAAATGCAACATGTTAAAATGTAACATATTAAAATGTAACATTTTAAAATGAAACATGTTAAAATGTAACATTTTTTCATGTTAAAATGAAACATGTAAAATGTAACATTTTATTATGTTAAAATGCAACATGTTAAAATGCAACATGTTAAAATGTTACATTTTATCATGTTAAAATACAACATGTTAAAATGTAACATTTTATCATGTTAAAATGCAACGTGTTTAAATGTGACATATTAAAATGTAACATGTTAAAATGTAACATTTTATGATGTTAAAATGAAAAATGTTAAAATGTAACATTTTATAATGTTTAAATGAAACATGTAAAAATGTAACATTTTTAAATTTAACATTTTATCATGTTGAAATGAAACATGTTAAAATGTAACATTTTATCATGTTAAAATGCAACATGTTAAAATGTAGTATTTTATCATGTTAAAATGCAACATGTTAAAATGTAACATTTTATCATGTTAAAATGCAACATGTTAAACTGTAACATTTTACCATGTTAAAATGCAACATGTTAAAATGTAACATATTAAAATGTAACATGTTAAAATGTAACATTTTTTAATGTAACATTTTTAAATGAAACATGTTAAAATGTAACATTTTATCATGTTAAAATGTAACATATTAAAATGTAACATGTTCAAATGTAACATTTTAAAATGTAACATTTTATCATGTTAAATCGCAATATGTTAAAATGTAACATTTTATCATGTTAAAATGCAACACGTTAAAATGTACCATTTTACTATGTTAAAATGCAACATGTTAAAATGTAACATATTAAAATGTAACATGTTAAAATGTAACATTTTAAAATGTAACATTTTTAAATGAAACATGTTAAAATGTAACATTTTATCATGTTAAAATGAAACATGATAAAATGTAACATTTTATCATGTTAAAATGCAACATGTTAAAATGTAACATTTTATCATGTTAAAATGCAACATGTTAAAATGTAACATTTTATCATGTTAAAATGCAACATGTTAAAATGTAACATTTTATCATGTTAAAATGAAACATGTTAACATGTAAGATTTTATCATGTTAAAATGAAACATGTTAAAATGTAACATTTTATGATGTTAAAATGAAAAATGTTAAAATGTAACATTTTATCATGTTTAAATGAAACATGTAAAAATGTAACATTTTTAAATTTAACATTTTATCATGTAAAAATGAAACATGTTAAAATGTAACATTTTATCATGTTAAAATGCAACATGTTAAAATGTAACATTTTATCATGTTAAAATGCAACATGTTAAAATGTAACATTTTATCATGTTAAAATGCAACATGTTAAAATGTAACATTTTATCATTTTAAAATGCAACATGTTAAAATGTAACATATTAAAATATAACATGTTAAAATGTAACATTTTTTAATGTAACATTTTTAAATAAAACATGTTAAAATGTAACATTTTATCATGTTAAAATGAAACAAGTTAAAATGTAACACTTTACCATGTTAAAATGCAACATGTTAAAATGTAACATTTTATCATGTTAAAATGCAACTTGTTAAAAAGTAACATTTTATCATGTTAAAATGAAACATGTTAAAATGTAAGATTTTATCATGTTAAAATGAAACATGTTAAAATGTAACATTTTATCATGTTAAAATGAAACATGTTAAAATGTAACATTTTATCATGTTTAAATGAAACATGTTAAAATGTAACATTTTATCATGTTAAAATTACACATATTGAAATGTAACATTTTATCATGTTAAAATGAAACATGTTAAAATGTAACATTTTATCATGTTAAAATGCAACATGTTAAAATGTAACATTTTATCATGTTAAAATGAAACATGTTAAAATGTAACATTTTATCATGTTAAAATGCAACATGTTAAAATGTAACATTTTATCATGTTAAAATGCAACATGTTAAAATGTAACATGTTAAAATGAAACATGTTAAAATGTAACATTTTATCATGTTAAAATGAAACGTTAAAATGTAACATTTGATCATGTTAAAATGAAACATGTTAAAATGTAACATTTTATCATGTTAAAATGAAACATGTTAAAATGTAACATTTTATCATGTTAAAATGCAACATGTTAAAATGTAACATTTTATCATGTTAAAATGCAACATGTTAAAATGTAACATATTAAAATGTAACATGTTCAAATGTAACATTTTAAAATGTAACATTTTATCATGTTAAATCGCAATGTGTTAAAATGTAACATTTTATCATGTTAAAATGCAACATGTTAAAATGTAACATTTTATCATGTTAAAATGCAACATGTTAAAATGTAACATATTAAAATGTAACATGTTAAAATGTAACATTTTAAATTGTAACATTTTTAAATGAAACGTTAAAATGTAACATTTTATCATGTTAAAATGAAACATGTTAAAATGTAACATTTTATCATGTTAAAATGCAACATGTTAAAATGTAACATTTTATCATGTTGAAATGCAACATGTTAAAATGTAACATTTTATCATGTTGAAATGCAACATGTTAAAATGTAACATTTTATCATGTTAAAATGCAACATGTTAAAATGTAACATATTAAAATGTAACATGTTAAAATGTAACATTTTAAAATGAAACATGTTAAAATGTAACATATTATCATGTTAAAATGAAACATGTTAAAATGTATCATTTTATCATGTTAAAATGCAACATGTTAAAATGTAACATTTTATCATGTTAAAATGCAAAATATTAAAATGTAACATGTTCAAATGTAACATTTTAAAATGTAACATTTTTTCATGTTAAAATGCAACATGTTAAAATGTAACATTTTAATCATGTTAAAATGCAACATGTAAAAATGTAACATTTTATCATGTTAAAATGCAACATGTTAAAATGTAACATTTTATCATGTTAAAATGAAACATGTTAAAATGTAACATTTTATCATGTTAAAATGAAACATGTTAAAATGTAACATTTTATCATGTTAAAATGCAACATGTTAAAATGTAACATTTTATCATGTTAAAATGCAACATGTTAAAATGTAACGTATTAAAATGTAACATTCTAAAATGTAACATTTTAAAATTTAACATTTTTAAATGTAACATTTTAAAATGTAACATTTTAAAATGAAACATGTTAAAATGTAACATTTTATCATGTTAAAATGCAACATGTTAAAATGTAACATTTTATCATGTTAAAATGAAACATTAAAATGTAACATTTTATCATGTTAAAATGAAACATGTTAAAATGTAACATTTTATCATGTTAAAATGAAACATGTTAAAATGTAACATTATATCATGTTAAAATGAAACATGTTAAAATGTAACATTTTATCATGTTAAAATGCAACATGTTAAAATGTAACATTTTATCATGTTAAAATGCAACATGTTAAAATGTAACATTTTATCATGTTAAAATGCAACATGTTAAAATGTAACATTTTATCATGTTAAAATAAAAAATGTTAAAATGTAACATTATATCATGTTTAAATGAAACGTAAAAATGTAAAATTTTTAAATGTAACATTTTATCATGTTAAAATGAAACATGTTAAAATGTAACATTTTATCATGTTAAAATGCAACATGTTAAAATGAAACATTTTATCATGTTAAAATGCAACATGTAAAATGTAACATTTTATCATGTTAAAATGAAACGTTAAAATGTAACATTTTATCATGTTAAAATGAAACATGTTAAAATGTAACATATTAAAATGTAACATGTTAAAATGTTACATTTTAAAATGTTACATTTTAAAATGAAACATGTTAAAATGTAACATTTTATCATGTTAAAATGCAACATGTTAATATGTAACATTTTATCATGTTAAAATGAAACATGTTAAAATGTAACATTTTATCATGTTAAAATGTAACATTTTATCATGTTAAAATGAAACGTTAAAATGTAACATTTTATCATGTTAAAATGAAACATGTTAAAATGTAACATTTTATCATGTTAAAATGCAACATGTTAAAATGTAACATTTTATCATGTTAAAATGAAACGTTAAAATGTAACATTTTATCATGTTAAAATGAAACATGTTAAAATGTAACATTTTATTATGTTAAAATGACACATGTTAAAATGTAACATATTAAAATGCAACATGTTAAAATGTTACATTTTAAAATGTAACAATTTAAAATGAAACATGTTAAAATGTAACATTTTATCATGTTAAAATGCAACATGTTAAAATGTAACATTTTATCATGTTAAAATGAAACATGTTAAAATGTAACATTTTATCATGTTAAAATGAAACATGTTAAAATGTAACATTTTATCATGTTAAAATGCAACATGTTAAAATGTAACATTTTATCATGTTAAAATGCAACATGTTAAAATGTAACATTTTATCATGTTAAAATGCAACATGTTAAAATGTAACATTTTATCATGTTAAAATGCAACATGTTAAAATGTAACATTTTATTATGTTAAAATGAAACATGTTAAAATGTAACATATTAAAATGTAACATGTTAAAATGTTACATTTTAAAATGTAACATTTTAAAATTAAACATGATAAATTTTACATTTTATCATGTTAAAATGCAACATGTTAAAATGTAACATTTTATCATGTTAAAATGAAACATGTTAAAATGTAACATTTTATCATGTTAAAATGAAACATGTTAAAATGTAACATTTTATCGTGTTAAAATGAAACATGTTAAAATGTAACATTTTATCATGTAACATTTTATCATGTTAAAATGAAACATGTTAAAATGTAACATTATATCATGTTAAAATGAAACATGTTAAAATGTAACATTTATCATGTTAAAATGCAACATGTTAAAATGTAACATTTTATCATGTTAAAATGCAGCATGTTAAAATGTAACATATTAAAATGTAACATGTTAAAATGTAACATTTTAAATTGTAACATTTTTAAATGAAACATGTTAAAATGTAACATTTTATCATGTTAAAATGAAACATGTTAAAATGTAACATTTTATCATGTTAAAATGCAACATGTTAAAATGTAACATTTTATCATGTTAAAATGCAACATGTTAAAATGTAACATTTTATCATGTTAAAATGCAACATGTTAAAATGTAACATTTTATCATGTTAAAATGCAACATGTTAAAATGTAACATATTAAAATGTAACATGTAAAATGTAACATTTTAAATTGTAACATTTTTAAATGAAACATGTTAAAATGTAACATTTTATCATGTTAAAATGAAACATGTTAAAATGTAACATTTTATCATGTTAAAATGCAACATGTTAAAATGTAACATTTTATCATGTTAAAATGCAACATGTTAAAATGTAACATTTTTATCATGTTAAAATGCAACATGTAAAAATGTAACATTTTATCATGTTAAAATGCAACATGTTAAAATGTAACATTTTATCATGTTAAAATGAAACATGTTAAAATGTAACATTTTATCATGTTAAAATGAAACGTTAAAATGTAGCATTTTATCATGTTAAAATGCAACATGTTAAAATGTAACATTTTATCATGTTAAAATGCAACATGTTAAAATGTAACGTATTAAAATGTAACATGTTTAAATGTAAAATTTTAAAATGTAACATTTTAAAATGTAACATTTTATCATGTTAAAATGCAACATGTAAATATGTAACATTTTATCATGTTAAAATGCAACATGTTAAAATGTAACATTTTATCATGTTAAAATGCAACATGTTAAAATGTAACATTTTATCATGTTAAAATGAAACATGTTAAAATGTAACATTTTATTATGTTAAAATGAAACATGTTAAAATGTAACATATTAAAATGTAACATGTTAAAATGTTACATTTTAAAATGTAACAATTTAAAATGAAACATGTTAAAATGTAACATTTTATCATGTTAAAATGCAACATGTTAAAATGCAACATGTTAAAATGTAACATTTTATCATGTTAAAATGCAACATGTTAAAATGTAACATTTTATCATGTTAAAATGAAACATGTTAAAATGTAACATTTTATCGTGTTAAAATGAAACATGTTAAAATAGAAAACATGTTAAAATGTAACATTTTAAAATGTAACATTTTAAAATGAAACATGTTAAAATGTAACATTTTATCATGTTAAAATGAAACATGTTTAAATGTAACATTTTATCATGTTAAAATGCAACATGTTAAAATGTAACATTTTATCATGTTAAAATGCAACATGTTAAAATGTAACATATTAAAATGTAACATGTTAAAATGTAACATTTTAAAATGTAACATTTTAAAATGAAACATTTTAAAATGTAACATTTTATCATGTTAAAATGAAACATGTTAAAATGTAACATTTTATTATGTTAAAATGCAACATGTTAAAATGCAACATGTTAAAATGTTACATTTTATCATGTTAAAATACAACATGTTAAAATGTAACATTTTATCATGTTAAAATGCAACGTGTTTAAATGTGACATATTAAAATGTAACATGTTAAAATGTAACATTTTATGATGTTAAAATGAAAAATGTTAAAATGTAACATTTTATAATGTTTAAATGAAACATGTAAAAATGTAACATTTTTAAATTTAACATTTTATCATGTTGAAATGAAACATGTTAAAATGTAACATTTTATCATGTTAAAATGCAACATGTTAAAATGTAGTATTTTATCATGTTAAAATGCAACATGTTAAAATGTAACATTTTATCATGTTAAAATGCAACATGTTAAACTGTAACATTTTACCATGTTAAAATGCAACATGTTAAAATGTAACATATTAAAATGTAACATGTTAAAATGTAACATTTTTTAATGTAACATTTTTAAATGAAACATGTTAAAATGTAACATTTTATCATGTTAAAATGTAACATATTAAAATGTAACATGTTCAAATGTAACATTTTAAAATGTAACATTTTATCATGTTAAATCGCAATATGTTAAAATGTAACATTTTATCATGTTAAAATGCAACACGTTAAAATGTACCATTTTACTATGTTAAAATGCAACATGTTAAAATGTAACATATTAAAATGTAACATGTTAAAATGTAACATTTTAAAATGTAACATTTTTAAATGAAACATGTTAAAATGTAACATTTTATCATGTTAAAATGAAACATGATAAAATGTAACATTTTATCATGTTAAAATGCAACATGTTAAAATGTAACATTTTATCATGTTAAAATGCAACATGTTAAAATGTAACATTTTATCATGTTAAAATGCAACATGTTAAAATGTAACATTTTATCATGTTAAAATGAAACATGTTAACATGTAAGATTTTATCATGTTAAAATGAAACATGTTAAAATGTAACATTTTATGATGTTAAAATGAAAAATGTTAAAATGTAACATTTTATCATGTTTAAATGAAACATGTAAAAATGTAACATTTTTAAATTTAACATTTTATCATGTAAAAATGAAACATGTTAAAATGTAACATTTTATCATGTTAAAATGCAACATGTTAAAATGTAACATTTTATCATGTTAAAATGCAACATGTTAAAATGTAACATTTTATCATGTTAAAATGCAACATGTTAAAATGTAACATTTTATCATTTTAAAATGCAACATGTTAAAATGTAACATATTAAAATATAACATGTTAAAATGTAACATTTTTTAATGTAACATTTTTAAATAAAACATGTTAAAATGTAACATTTTATCATGTTAAAATGAAACAAGTTAAAATGTAACACTTTACCATGTTAAAATGCAACATGTTAAAATGTAACATTTTATCATGTTAAAATGCAACTTGTTAAAAAGTAACATTTTATCATGTTAAAATGAAACATGTTAAAATGTAAGATTTTATCATGTTAAAATGAAACATGTTAAAATGTAACATTTTATCATGTTAAAATGAAACATGTTAAAATGTAACATTTTATCATGTTTAAATGAAACATGTTAAAATGTAACATTTTATCATGTTAAAATTACACATATTGAAATGTAACATTTTATCATGTTAAAATGAAACATGTTAAAATGTAACATTTTATCATGTTAAAATGCAACATGTTAAAATGTAACATTTTATCATGTTAAAATGAAACATGTTAAAATGTAACATTTTATCATGTTAAAATGCAACATGTTAAAATGTAACATTTTATCATGTTAAAATGCAACATGTTAAAATGTAACATGTTAAAATGAAACATGTTAAAATGTAACATTTTATCATGTTAAAATGAAACGTTAAAATGTAACATTTGATCATGTTAAAATGAAACATGTTAAAATGTAACATTTTATCATGTTAAAATGAAACATGTTAAAATGTAACATTTTATCATGTTAAAATGCAACATGTTAAAATGTAACATTTTATCATGTTAAAATGCAACATGTTAAAATGTAACATATTAAAATGTAACATGTTCAAATGTAACATTTTAAAATGTAACATTTTATCATGTTAAATCGCAATGTGTTAAAATGTAACATTTTATCATGTTAAAATGCAACATGTTAAAATGTAACATTTTATCATGTTAAAATGCAACATGTTAAAATGTAACATATTAAAATGTAACATGTTAAAATGTAACATTTTAAATTGTAACATTTTTAAATGAAACGTTAAAATGTAACATTTTATCATGTTAAAATGAAACATGTTAAAATGTAACATTTTATCATGTTAAAATGCAACATGTTAAAATGTAACATTTTATCATGTTGAAATGCAACATGTTAAAATGTAACATTTTATCATGTTGAAATGCAACATGTTAAAATGTAACATTTTATCATGTTAAAATGCAACATGTTAAAATGTAACATATTAAAATGTAACATGTTAAAATGTAACATTTTAAAATGAAACATGTTAAAATGTAACATATTATCATGTTAAAATGAAACATGTTAAAATGTATCATTTTATCATGTTAAAATGCAACATGTTAAAATGTTACATTTTATCATGTTAAAATGCAAAATATTAAAATGTAACATGTTCAAATGTAACATTTTAAAATGTAACATTTTTTCATGTTAAAATGCAACATGTTAAAATGTAACATTTTAATCATGTTAAAATGCAACATGTAAAAATGTAACATTTTATCATGTTAAAATGCAACATGTTAAAATGTAACATTTTATCATGTTAAAATGAAACATGTTAAAATGTAACATTTTATCATGTTAAAATGAAACATGTTAAAATGTAACATTTTATCATGTTAAAATGCAACATGTTAAAATGTAACATTTTATCATGTTAAAATGCAACATGTTAAAATGTAACGTATTAAAATGTAACATTCTAAAATGTAACATTTTAAAATTTAACATTTTTAAATGTAACATTTTAAAATGTAACATTTTAAAATGAAACATGTTAAAATGTAACATTTTATCATGTTAAAATGCAACATGTTAAAATGTAACATTTTATCATGTTAAAATGAAACATTAAAATGTAACATTTTATCATGTTAAAATGAAACATGTTAAAATGTAACATTTTATCATGTTAAAATGAAACATGTTAAAATGTAACATTATATCATGTTAAAATGAAACATGTTAAAATGTAACATTTTATCATGTTAAAATGCAACATGTTAAAATGTAACATTTTATCATGTTAAAATGCAACATGTTAAAATGTAACATTTTATCATGTTAAAATGCAACATGTTAAAATGTAACATTTTATCATGTTAAAATAAAAAATGTTAAAATGTAACATTATATCATGTTTAAATGAAACGTAAAAATGTAAAATTTTTAAATGTAACATTTTATCATGTTAAAATGAAACATGTTAAAATGTAACATTTTATCATGTTAAAATGCAACATGTTAAAATGAAACATTTTATCATGTTAAAATGCAACATGTAAAATGTAACATTTTATCATGTTAAAATGAAACGTTAAAATGTAACATTTTATCATGTTAAAATGAAACATGTTAAAATGTAACATATTAAAATGTAACATGTTAAAATGTTACATTTTAAAATGTTACATTTTAAAATGAAACATGTTAAAATGTAACATTTTATCATGTTAAAATGCAACATGTTAATATGTAACATTTTATCATGTTAAAATGAAACATGTTAAAATGTAACATTTTATCATGTTAAAATGTAACATTTTATCATGTTAAAATGAAACGTTAAAATGTAACATTTTATCATGTTAAAATGAAACATGTTAAAATGTAACATTTTATCATGTTAAAATGCAACATGTTAAAATGTAACATTTTATCATGTTAAAATGAAACGTTAAAATGTAACATTTTATCATGTTAAAATGAAACATGTTAAAATGTAACATTTTATTATGTTAAAATGACACATGTTAAAATGTAACATATTAAAATGCAACATGTTAAAATGTTACATTTTAAAATGTAACAATTTAAAATGAAACATGTTAAAATGTAACATTTTATCATGTTAAAATGCAACATGTTAAAATGTAACATTTTATCATGTTAAAATGAAACATGTTAAAATGTAACATTTTATCATGTTAAAATGAAACATGTTAAAATGTAACATTTTATCATATTAAAATGAAACATGTTAAAATGTAACATTTTATCATGTTAAAATGAAACATGTTAAAATGTAACATTTTATCATGTTAAAATGAAACATGTTAAAATGTAACATTATATCATGTTAAAATGAAACATGTTAAAATGTAACATTTTATCATGTTAAAATGCAACATGTAAAAATGTAACATTTTTAAATGTAACATTTTATCATGTTAAAATAAAACATGTTAAAATGTAACATTTTATCATGTTAAAATGCAACATGTTAAAATGTAACATTTTATCATGTTAAATGCAACATGTTAAAATGTAACATTTTATCATGTTAAAATGCAACATGTTAAAATGTAACATTTTATCATGTTAAAATGCAACATGTTAAAATGTAACATTTTATTATGTTAAAATGAAACATGTTAAAATGTAACATATTAAAATGTAACATGTTAAAATGTTACATTTTAAAATGTAACATTTTAAAATTAAACATGATAAATTTTACATTTTATCATGTTAAAATGCAACATGTTAAAATGTAACATTTTATCATGTTAAAATGAAACATGTTAAAATGTAACATTTTATCATGTTAAAATGAAACATGTTAAAATGTAACATTTTATCGTGTTAAAATGAAACATGTTAAAATGTAACATTTTATCATGTTAAAATGAAACATGTTAAAATGTAACATTATATCATGTTAAAATGAAACATGTTAAAATGTAACATTTATCATGTTAAAATGCAACATGTTAAAATGTAACATTTTATCATGTTAAAATGCAGCATGTTAAAATGTAACATATTAAAATGTAACATGTTAAAATGTAACATTTTAAATTGTAACATTTTTAAATGAAACATGTTAAAATGTAACATTTTATCATGTTAAAATGAAACATGTTAAAATGTAACATTTTATCATGTTAAAATGCAACATGTTAAAATGTAACATTTTATCATGTTAAAATGCAACATGTTAAAATGTAACATTTTATCATGTTAAAATGCAACATGTTAAAATGTAACATATTAAAATGTAACATGTAAAATGTAACATTTTAAATTGTAACATTTTTAAATGAAACATGTTAAAATGTAACATTTTATCATGTTAAAATGAAACATGTTAAAATGTAACATTTTATCATGTTAAAATGCAACATGTTAAAATGTAACATTTTATCATGTTAAAATGCAACATGTTAAAATGTAACATTTTTATCATGTTAAAATGCAACATGTAAAAATGTAACATTTTATCATGTTAAAATGCAACATGTTAAAATGTAACATTTTATCATGTTAAAATGAAACATGTTAAAATGTAACATTTTATCATGTTAAAATGAAACGTTAAAATGTAGCATTTTATCATGTTAAAATGCAACATGTTAAAATGTAACATTTTATCATGTTAAAATGCAACATGTTAAAATGTAACGTATTAAAATGTAACATGTTTAAATGTAAAATTTTAAAATGTAACATTTTAAAATGTAACATTTTATCATGTTAAAATGCAACATGTAAATATGTAACATTTTATCATGTTAAAATGCAACATGTTAAAATGTAACATTTTATCATGTTAAAATGCAACATGTTAAAATGTAACATTTTATCATGTTAAAATGAAACATGTTAAAATGTAACATTTTATTATGTTAAAATGAAACATGTTAAAATGTAACATATTAAAATGTAACATGTTAAAATGTTACATTTTAAAATGTAACAATTTAAAATGAAACATGTTAAAATGTAACATTTTATCATGTTAAAATGCAACATGTTAAAATGCAACATGTTAAAATGTAACATTTTATCATGTTAAAATGCAACATGTTAAAATGTAACATTTTATCATGTTAAAATGAAACATGTTAAAATGTAACATTTTATCGTGTTAAAATGAAACATGTTAAAATAGAAAACATGTTAAAATGTAACATTTTAAAATGTAACATTTTAAAATGAAACATGTTAAAATGTAACATTTTATCATGTTAAAATGAAACATGTTTAAATGTAACATTTTATCATGTTAAAATGCAACATGTTAAAATGTAACATTTTATCATGTTAAAATGCAACATGTTAAAATGTAACATATTAAAATGTAACATGTTAAAATGTAACATTTTAAAATGTAACATTTTAAAATGAAACATTTTAAAATGTAACATTTTATCATGTTAAAATGAAACATGTTAAAATGTAACATTTTATCATGTTAAAATGCAACATGTTAAAATGTAACATTTTATCATGTTAAAATGCAACATGTTAAAATGTAACATTTTATCATGTTAAAATGAAACATGTAAAAATGTAACATTTTATCATGTTAAAATAAAACATGTTAAAATGTAACATTTTATCATGTTAAAATGCAACATGTTAAAATGTAACATATTAAAATGTAACATTTTAAAATGAAACATGTTAAAATGTAACATTTTTTCATGTTAAAATGAAACATGTAAAATGTAACATTTTATTATGTTAAAATGCAACATGTTAAAATGTTACATTTTATCATGTTAAAATACAACATGTTAAAATGTAACATTTTATCATGTTAAAATGCAACGTGTTTAAATGTGACATATTAAAATGTAACATGTTAAAATGTAACATTTTATGATGTTAAAATGAAAAATGTTAAAATGTAACATTTTATAATGTTTAAATGAAACATGTAAAAATGTAACATTTTTAAATTTAACATTTTATCATGTTAAAATGAAACATGTTAAAATGTAACATTTTATCATGTTAAAATGCAACATGTTAAAATGTAGTATTTTATCATGTTAAAATGCAACATGTTAAAATGTAACATTTTATCATGTTAAAATGCAACATGTTAAACTGTAACATTTTACCATGTTAAAATGCAACATGTTAAAATGTAACATATTAAAATGTAACATGTTAAAATGTAACATTTTTTAATGTAACATTTTTAAATGAAACATGTTAAAATGTAACATTTTATCATGTTAAAATGTAACATATTAAAATGTAACATGTTCAAATGTAACATTTTAAAATGTAACATTTTATCATGTTAAATCGCAATATGTTAAAATGTAACATTTTATCATGTTAAAATGCAACATGTTAAAATGTACCATTTTACTATGTTAAAATGCAACATGTTAAAATGTAACATGTTAAAATGTAACATTTTAAAATGTAACATTTTTAAATGAAACATGTTAAAATGTAACATTTTATCATGTTAAAATGAAACATGTTAAAATGTAACATTTTATCATGTTAAAATGCAACATGTTAAAATGTAACATTTTATCATGTTAAAATGCAACATGTTAAAATGTAACATTTTATCATGTTAAAATGCAACATGTTAAAATGTAACATTTTAAAATGTAACATTTTAAAATGTAACATTTTAAAATGAAACATGTTAAAATGTAACATTTAATCATGTTAAAATGCAACATGTTAAAATGTAACATTTTATCATGTTAAAATGAAACATGTTAACATGTAAGATTTTATCATGTTAAAATGAAACATGTTAAAATGTAACATTTTATGATGTTAAAATGAAAAATGTTAAAATGTAACATTTTATCATGTTTAAATGAAACATGTAAAAATGTAACATTTTTAAATTTAACATTTTATCATGTAAAAATGAAACATGTTAAAATGTAACATTTTATCATGTTAAAATGCAACATGTTAAAATGTAACATTTTATCATGTTAAAATGCAACATGTTAAAATGTAACATTTTATCATGTTAAAATGCAACATGTTAAAATGTAACATTTTATCATTTTAAAATGCAACATGTTAAAATGTAACATATTAAAATATAACATGTTAAAATGTAACATTTTTTAATGTAACATTTTTAAATAAAACATGTTAAAATGTAACATTTTATCATGTTAAAATGAAACAAGTTAAAATGTAACATTTTATCATGTTAAAATGCAACATGTTAAAATGTAACATTTTATCATGTTAAAATGCAACTTGTTAAAAAGTAACATTTTATCATGTTAAAATGAAACATGTTAAAATGTAAGATTTTATCATGTTAAAATGAAACATGTTAAAATGTAACATTTTATCATGTTTAAATGAAACATGTTAAAATGTAACATTTTATCATGTTAAAATGACACATATTGAAATGTAACATTTTATCATGTTAAAATGAAACATGTTAAAATGTAACATTTTATCATGTTAAAATGCAACATGTTAAAATGTAACATTTTATCATGTTAAAATGAAACATGTTAAAATGTAACATTTTATCATGTTAAAATGCAACATGTTAAAATGTAACATTTTATCATGTTAAAATGTAACATTTTATCATGTTAAAATGCAACATGTTAAAATGTAACATCTTAAAATGAAACATGTTAAAATGTAACATTTTATCATGTTAAAATGAAACGTTAAAATGTAACATTTGATCATGTTAAAATGAAACATGTTAAAATGTAACATTTTATCATGTTAAAATGCAACATGTTAAAATGTAACATTTTATCATGTTAAAATGCAACATGTTAAAATGTAACATATTAAAATGTAACATGTTCAAATGTAACATTATAAAATGTAACATTTTATCATGTTAAATCGCAATATGTTAAAATGTAACATTTTATCATGTTTAAATGCAACATGTTAAAATGTAACATTTTATCATGTTAAAATGCAACATGTTAAAATGTAACATTTTATCATGTTAAAATGCAACATGTTAAAATGTAACATATTAAAATGTAACATGTTAAAATGTAACATTTTAAATTGTAACATTTTTAAATGAAACGTTAAAATGTAACATTTTATCATGTTAAAATGAAACATGTTAAAATGTAACATTTTATCATGTTAAAATGCAACATGTTAAAATGTAACATTTTATCATGTTGAAATGCAACATGTTAAAATGTAACATTTTATCATGTTGAAATGCAACATGTTAAAATGTAACATTTTATCATGTTAAAATGCAACATGTTAAAATGTAACATATTAAAATGTAACATGTTAAAATGTAACATTTTAAAATGAAACATGTTAAAATGTAACATATTATCATGTTAAAATGAAACATGTTAAAATGTAACATTTTATCATGTTAAAATGCAACATGTTAAAATGTAACATTTTATCATGTTAAAACGCAAAATGTTAAAATGTAACATTAAAATGTAACATGTTCAAATGTAACATTTTAAAATGTAACATTTTTTCATGTTAAAATGCAACATGTTAAAATGTAACATTTTTATCATGTTAAAATGCAACATGTAAAAATGTAACATTTTATCATGTTAAAATGCAACATGTTAAAATGTAACATTTTATCATGTTAAAATGAAACATGTTAAAATGTAACATTTTATCATGTTAAAATGAAACATGTTAAAATGTAACATTTTATCATGTTAAAATGCAACATGTTAAAATGTAACATTTTATCATGTTAAAATGCAACATGTTAAAATGTAACGTATTAAAATGTAACATGTTAAAATGTAACATTTTAAAATTTAACATTTTTAAATGTAACATTTTAAAATGTAACATTTTAAAATGAAACATGTTAAAATGTAACATTTTATCATGTTAAAATGCAACATGTTAAAATGTAACATTTTATCATGTTAAAATGAAACATTAAAATGTAACATTTTATCATGTTAAAATGAAACATGTTAAAATGTAACATTTTATCATGTTAAAATGAAACATGTTAAAATGTAACATTATATCATGTTAAAATGAAACATGTTAAAATGTAACATTTTATCATGTTAAAATGCAACATGTTAAAATGTAACATTTTATCATGTTAAAATGCAACATGTTAAAATGTAACATTTTATCATGTTAAAATGCAACATGTTAAAACGTAACATTTTATCATGTTAAAATGAAAAATGTTAAAATGTAACATTATATCATGTTTAAATGAAACGTAAAAATGTAAAATTTTTAAATGTAACATTTTATCATGTTAAAATGAAACATGTTAAAATGTAACATTTTATCATGTTAAAATGCAACATGTTAAAATGAAACATTTTATCATGTTAAAATGCAACATGTAAAATGTAACATTTTATCATGTTAAAATGAAACGTTAAAATGTAACATTTTATCATGTTAAAATGAAACATGTTAAAATGTAACATATTAAAATGTAACATGTTAAAATGTTACATTTTAAAATGTAACATTTTAAAATGTTACATTTTAAAATGTAACATTTTAAAATGAATCATGTTAAAATGTAACATTTTATCATGTTAAAATGCAACATGTTAATATGTAACATTTTATCATGTCAAAATGAAACATGTTAAAATGTAACATTTTATCATGTTAAAATGTAACATTTTATCATGTTAAAATGAAACGTTAAAATGTAACATTTTATCATGTTAAAATGAAACATGTTAAAATGTAACATTTTATCATGTTAAAATGCAACATGTTAAAATGTAACATTTTATCATGTTAAAATGAAACGTTAAAATGTAACATTTTATCATGTTAAAATGAAACATGTTAAAATGTAACATTTTATTATGTTAAAATGACACATGTTAAAATGTAACATATTAAAATGCAACATGTTAAAATGTAACATTATATCATGTTAAAATGAAACATGTTAAAATGTAACATTTTATCATGTTAAAATGAAACATGTTAAAATGTAACATTTTATCATGTTAAAATGAAACATGTTAAAATGTAACATTTTATCATGTTAAAATGAAACATGTTAAAATGTAACATTTTATCATGTTAAAATGAAACATGTTAAAATGTAACATTATATCATGTTAAAATGAAACATGTTAAAATGTAACATTTTATCATGTTAAAATGCAACATGTAAAAATGTAACATTTTTAAATGTAACATTTTATCATGTTAAAATAAAACATGTTAAAATGTAACATTTTATCATGTTAAAATGCAACATGTTAAAATGTAACATTTTATCATGTTAAATGCAACATGTTAAAATGTAACATTTTATCATGTTAAAATGCAACATGTTAAAATGTAACATTTTATCATGTTAAAATGCAACATGTTAAAATGTAACATTTTATTATGTTAAAATAAAACATGTTAAAATGTAACATATTAAAATGTAACATGTTAAAATGTTACATTTTAAAATGTAACATTTTAAAATTAAACATGATAAATTTTACATTTTATCATGTTAAAATGCAACATGTTAAAATGTAACATTTTATCATGTTAAAATGAAACATGTTAAAATGTAACATTTTATCATGTTAAAATGAAACTTGTTAAAATGTAACATTTTATCGTGTTAAAATGAAACATGTTAAAATGTAACATTTTATCATGTTAAAATGAAACATGTTAAAATGTAACATTTTATCATGTTAAAATGAAACATGTTAAAATGTAACATTATATCATGTTAAAATGAAACATGTTAAAATGTAACATTTATCATGTTAAAATGCAACATGTTAAAATGTAACATTTTATCATGTTAAAATGCAGCATGTTAAAATGTAACATATTAAAATGTAACATGTTAAAATGTAACATTTTAAATTGTAACATTTTTAAATGAAACATGTTAAAATGTAACATTTTATCATGTTAAAATGAAACATGTTAAAATGTAACATTTTATCATGTTAAAATGCAACATGTTAAAATGTAACATTTTATCATGTTAAAATGCAACATGTTAAAATGTAACATTTTATCATGTTAAAATGCAACATGTTAAAATGTAACATATTAAAATGTAACATGTTAAAATGTAACATTTTATCATGTTAAAATGCAACATGTTAAAATGTAACATTTTATCATGTTAAAATGCAAAATTTTAAATTGTAACATATTAAAATGTAACATGTTCAAATGTAACATTTTAAAATGTAACATTTTATCATGTTAAAATGCAACATGTTAAAATGTAACATTTTTATCATGTTAAAATGCAACATGTAAAAATGTAACATTTTATCATGTTAAAATGCAACATGTTAAAATGTAACATTTTATCATCTTAAAATGAAACATGTTAAAATGTAACATTTTATCATGTTAAAATGAAACGTTAAAATGTAGCATTTTATCATGTTAAAATGCAACATGTTAAAATGTAACATTTTATCATGTTAAAATGCAACATGTTAAAATGTAACGTATTAAAATGTAACATGTTAAAATGTACACGTTACATTTTAATATGTTACATTTTAACATGTTGCATTTTAACATAGTAAAATGTTACATTTTAAAATGTTGCATTTTAACATGATAAAATGTTACATTTTAACATATTGCGATTTAACATGATAAAATGTTACATTTTAAAATGTTACATTTGAACATGTTACATTTTAATATGTTACATTTTAACATGATAAAATGTTACATTTTAACATGTTTCATTTAAAAATGTTACATTAAAAAATTTTACATTTTAACATGTTACATTTTAATATGTTACATTTTAACATGTCTCATTTTAACATGGTAAAATGTTACATTTTAACTTGTTTCATTTTAACATGATAACATGTTACATTTTAACATGTTTCATTTAAAAATGTTACATTAAAAAATGTTACATTTTAACATGTTATATTTTAATATGTTACATTTTAACATGTTGCATTTTAACATGATAAAATGTTACATTTTAACATGTTTCATTTTAACATGATAAAATGTTACATTTTAACATGTTGCATTTTAACATGATAAAATGTTACATTTTTACATGTTGCATTTTAACATGATAAAAATGTTACATTTTAACATGTTGCATTTTAACATGATAAAATGTTACATTTTAAAATGTTACATTTGAACATGTTACATTTTAATATGTTACATTTTAACATTTTGCATTTTAACATGATAAAATGTTACATTTTAACATGTTGCATTTTAACATGATAAAATGTTACATTTTAACATGTTACATTTTAATATGTTACATTTTAACATGTTGCATTTTAACATGATAAAATGTTACATTTTAACATGTTGCATTTTAACATGATAAAATGTTACATTTTAACATGTTGCATTTTAACATGATAAAATGTTACATTTTAACATGTTTCATTTTAACATGATAAAATGTTACATTTTAACATGTTTCATTTAAAAATGTTACAATTTAAAATGTTACATTTTAACATGTTACATTTTAATATGTTACATTTTAACATGCTGCATTTTAACATGATAAAATGTTACATTTTAACATGTTGCATTTTAACATGATAAATGTTACATTTTAACATGTTTCATTTTAACATGATATAATGTTACATTTTAACATGTTTCATTTTAACATGATAAAATGTTACATTTTAACATGTTTCATTTTAACATGATAAAATGTTACATTTTAACATGTTTCATTTTTACACGATAAAATGTTACATTTTAACATGTTTCATTTTAACATGATAAAATGTTACATTTTAACATGTTTCATTTTAACATGATAAAATGTTACATTTTAACATGTTGCATTTTAACATGATAAAATGTAAAATTTATCATGTTTAATTTTAAAATGTTACATTTTAAAATGTAACATTTTAACATGTTACATTTTAATATGTTACATTTTAACATGTTTCATTTTAACATAATAAAATGTTACATTTTAACATGTTGCATTTTAACATGATAAAATGTTACATTTTAACATGTTGCATTTTAACATGATAAAATGTTACATTTTAACATGTTGCATTTAACATGATAAAATGTTACATTTTAACATGTTGCATTTTAACATGATAAAATGTTACATTTTAACATGTTTTATTTTAACATGATAAAATGTTACATTTAAAAATGTTACATTTTTACATGTTGCATTTTAACATGATAAAATGTTACATTTTAACATGTTTCATTTTAACATGATATAATGTTACATTTTAACATGTTTCATTTTAACATGATAAAATGTTACATTTTAACATGTTTCATTTTAACATGATAAAATGTTACATTTTAACATGTTTCATTTTAACATGATAAAATGTTACATTTTAACATGTTTCATTTTAACACGATAAAATGTTACATTTTAACATGTTTCATTTTAACATGATAAAATGTTACATTTTAACATGTTTCATTTTAACATGATAAAATGTTACATTTTAACATGTTGCATTTTAACATGATAAAATGTAAAATTTATCATGTTTAATTTTAAAATGTTACATTTTAAAATGTAACATTTTAACATGTTACATTTTAATATGTTACATTTTAACATGTTTCATTTTAACATAATAAAATGTTACATTTTAACATGTTGCATTTTAACATGATAAAATGTTACATTTTAACATGTTGCATTTTAACATGATAAAATGTTACATTTTAACATGTTGCATTTAACATGATAAAATGTTACATTTTAACATGTTGCATTTTAACATGATAAAATGTTACATTTTAACATGTTTTATTTTAACATGATAAAATGTTACATTTAAAAATGTTACATTTTTACATGTTGCATTTTAACATGATAAAATGTTACATTTTAACATGTTTCATTTTAACATGATATAATGTTACATTTTAACATGTTTCATTTTAACATGATAAAATGTTACATTTTAACATGTTTCATTTTAACATGATAAAATGTTACATTTTAACATGTTTCATTTTAACATGATAAAATGTTACATTTTAACATGTTTCATTTTAACATGATAAAATGTTACATTTTAACATGTTTCATTTTAACATGATAAAATGTTACATTTTAACATGTTTCATTTTAACATGATAAAATGTTACATTTTAACATGTTGCATTTTAACATGATAAAATGTTACATTTTAACATGTTTCATTTTAAATTGTTACATTTTAAAATGTAACATTTTAACATGTTGCATTTTAATATGTTACATTTTAACATGTGTCATTTTAACATAATAAAATGTTACATTTTAACATGTTTCATTTTAACATGATAAAATGTTACATTTTAACGTTTCATTTTAACATGATAAAATGTTACATTTTAACATGTTGCATTTTAACATGATAAAATGTTACATTTTAACATGTTTCATTTTAACATGATAAAATGTTACATTTTAACGTTTCATTTTAACATGATAAAATGTTACATTTTAACATGATAAAATGTTACATTTTAACATGTTTCATTTTAACATGATAAAATGTTACATATTAACATGTTGCATTTTAACATGATAAAATGTTACATTTTAACATGTTTCATTTTAAAATGTTACATTTTAAAATGTAACATTTTAACATGTTACATTTTAATATGTTACATTTTAACATGTTTCATTTTAACATGATAAAATGTTACATTTTAACGTTTCATTTTAACATGATAAAATGTTACATTTTACATGTTGCATTTTAACATGATAAAATGTTTCATTTTAACATGTTGCATTTTAACATGATAAAATGTTACATTTTAACATGTTTCATTTTAACATGATAAAATGTTACATTTAAAAATTTTACATTTTTACGTTTCATTTAAACATGATATAATGTTACATTTTAACATTTTTCATTTTAACATGATAAAATGTTACATTTTAACATGTTGCATTTTAACATGATAAAATGTTACATTTTAACATGTTGCATTTTAACATGATAAAATGTTACATTTTAACATGTTGCATTTTAACATGATAAAATGTTACATTTTAACATGTTTCATTTTAACATGATATAATGTTACATTTTAACATGTTTCATTTTAACATGATAAAATGTTACATTTTAACATGTTTCATTTTAACATGATAAAATGTTACATTTTAATGTTTCATTTTAACATGATAAAATGTTACATTTTAACATGTTGCATTTTAACATGATAAAATGTTACATTTTAACATGTTTCATTTTAACATGTTACATTTTAAAATGTTACATTTAAAAATGTTAAATTTTAAAATTTTACATTTTAACATATTACATTTTAATACGTTACATTTTAACATGTTGCATTTTAACATGATAAAATGTTACATTTTAACATGTTGCATTTTAACATAATAAAATGTTACATTTTAACATGTTTCATTTTAACATGTTTCATTTTAACATGATAAAATGTTACATTTTAACATGTTTCATTTTAACATGATAAAATGTTACATTTTAACATGTTGCATTTTAACATGATAAAATGTTACATTTTTACATGTTGCATTTTAACATGATAAAAATGTTACATTTTAACATGTTGCATTTTAACATGATAAAATGTTACATTTTAACATGTTTCATTTTAACATGATAATATGTTACATTTTAACATGTTTCATTTTAAAATGTTACATTTTAACATGTTACATTTTAATATGTTACATTTTAACATGTTGCATTTTAACATGATAAAATGTTACATTTTAACATGTTGCATTTCAACATGATAAAATGTTACATTTTAACATGTTGCATTTCAACATGATAAAATGTTACATTTTAACATGTTGCATTTTAACATGATAAAATGTTACATTTTAACATGTTTCATTTTAACATGATAAAATGTTACATTTTAACGTTTCATTTAAAAATGTTACAATTTAAAATGTTACATTTTAACATGTTACATTTTAATATGTTACATTTTAACATGTTGCATTTTAACATGATAAAATGTTACATTTTAACATGTTGCATTTTAACATGATAAAATGTTACATTTTAACATATTGCGATTTAACATGATAAAATGTTACATTTTAAAATGTTACATTTGAACATGTTACATTTTAATATGTTACATTTTAACATGTTGCATTTTAACATGATAAAATGTTACATTTTAACATGTTGCATTTTAACATGATAAAATGTTACATTTTAACATGTTTCATTTTAACATGATAAAATGTTACATTTTAACATGTTTCATTTTAACATGATCAAATGTTACATTTTAACGTTTCATTTTAACATGATAAAATGTTACATTTTAACATGTTTCATTTTAACATGTTACATTTTAACATGTTGCATTTTAACATGATAAAATGTTACATTTTAACATGTTGCATTTTAACATGATAAAATGTTACATTTTAACATGTTTCATTTTAACATGATAAAATGTAACATTTTATCATGTTAAAATGCAACATGTTAAAATGTAACATTTTATCATGTTAAAATGAAACATGTTAAAATGTAACATTTTATCATGTTAAAATGCAACATGTTAAAATGTAACATTTTATCATGTTAAAATGCAACATGTTAAAATGTAACATGTTAAAATGAAACATGTTAAAATGTAACATTTTATCATGTTAAAATGAAACGTTAAAATGTAAAATTTGATCATGTTAAAATGAAACATGTTAAAATGTAACATTTTATCATGTTAAAATGAAACATGTTAAAATGTAACATTTTATCATGTTAAAATGCAAAATGTTAAATTGTAACATATTAAAATGTAACATGTTCAAATGTAACATTTTAAAATGTAACATTTTATCATGTTAAAATGCAACATGTTAAAATGTAACATTTTTATCATGTTAAAATGCAACATGTAAAAATGTAACATTTTATCATCTTAAAATGAAACATGTTAAAATGTAACATTTTATCATGTTAAAATGAAACATGTTAAAATGTAACATTTTATCATGTTAAAATGAAACGTTAAAATGTAGCATTTTATCATGTTAAAATGCAACATGTTAAAATGTAACATTTTATCATGTTAAAATGCAACATGTTAAAATGTAACGTATTAAAATGTAACATGTTAAAATGTACATGTTACATTTTAATATGTTACATTTTAACATGTTGCATTTTAACATAGTAAAATGTTACATTTTAAAATGTTGCATTTTAACATGATAAAATGTTACATTTTAACATATTGCGATTTAACATGATAAAATGTTACATTTTAAAATGTTACATTTGAACATGTTACATTTTAATATGTTACATTTTAACATGATAAAATGTTACATTTTAACATGTTTCATTTAAAAATGTTACATTAAAAAATTTTACATTTTAACATGTTACATTTTAATATGTTACATTTTAACATGTCTCATTTTAACATGGTAAAATGTTACATTTTAACTTGTTTCATTTTAACATGATAACATGTTACATTTTAACATGTTTCATTTAAAAATGTTACATTAAAAAATGTTACATTTTAACATGTTATATTTTAATATGTTACATTTTAACATGTTGCATTTTAACATGATAAAATGTTACATTTTAACATGTTGCATTTTAACATGATAAAATGTTACATTTTAACATGTTTCATTTTAACATGATAAAATGTTACATTTTAACATGTTGCATTTTAACATGATAAAATGTTACATTTTAACATGTTGCATTTTAACATGATAAAATGCTACATTTTAACGTTTCATTTTAACATGATAAAATGTTACATTTTAACATGTTTCATTTTAACATGATAAAATGTTACATTTTAACATGTTGCATTTTAACATGATAAAATGTTACATTTTTACATGTTGCATTTTAACATGATAAAAATGTTACATTTTAACATGTTGCATTTTAACATGATAAAATGTTACATTTTAAAATGTTACATTTGAACATGTTACATTTTAATATGTTACATTTTAACATTTTGCATTTTAACATGATAAAATGTTACATTTTAACATGTTGCATTTTAACATGATAAAATGTTACATTTTAACATGTTACATTTTAATATGTTACATTTTAACATGTTGCATTTTAACATGATAAAATGTTACATTTTAACATGTTGCATTTTAACATGATAAAATGTTACATTTTAACATGTTGCATTTTAACATGATAAAATGTTACATTTTAACATGTTTCATTTTAACATGATAAAATGTTACATTTTAACATGTTTCATTTAAAAATGTTACAATTTAAAATGTTACATTTTAACATGTTACATTTTAATATGTTACATTTTAACATGCTGCATTTTAACATGATAAAATGTTACATTTTAACATGTTGCATTTTAACATGATAAATGTTACATTTTAACATGTTTCATTTTAACATGATATAATGTTACATTTTAACATGTTTCATTTTAACATGATAAAATGTTACATTTTAACATGTTTCATTTTAACATGATAAAATGTTACATTTTAACATGTTTCATTTTAACACGATAAAATGTTACATTTTAACATGTTTCATTTTAACATGATAAAATGTTACATTTTAACATGTTTCATTTTAACATGATAAAATGTTACATTTTAACATGTTGCATTTTAACATGATAAAATGTAAAATTTATCATGTTTAATTTTAAAATGTTACATTTTAAAATGTAACATTTTAACATGTTACATTTTAATATGTTACATTTTAACATGTTTCATTTTAACATAATAAAATGTTACATTTTAACATGTTGCATTTTAACATGATAAAATGTTACATTTTAACATGTTGCATTTTAACATGATAAAATGTTACATTTTAACATGTTGCATTTAACATGATAAAATGTTACATTTTAACATGTTGCATTTTAACATGATAAAATGTTACATTTTAACATGTTTTATTTTAACATGATAAAATGTTACATTTAAAAATGTTACATTTTTACATGTTGCATTTTAACATGATAAAATGTTACATTTTAACATGTTTCATTTTAACATGATATAATGTTACATTTTAACATGTTTCATTTTAACATGATAAAATGTTACATTTTAACATGTTTCATTTTAACATGATAAAATGTTACATTTTAACATGTTTCATTTTAACATGATAAAATGTTACATTTTAACATGTTTCATTTTAACACGATAAAATGTTACATTTTAACATGTTTCATTTTAACATGATAAAATGTTACATTTTAACATTGTTTCATTTTAACATGATAAAATGTTACATTTTAACATGTTGCATTTTAACATGATAAAATGTAAAATTTATCATGTTTAATTTTAAAATGTTACATTTTAAAATGTAACATTTTAACATGTTACATTTTAATATGTTACATTTTAACATAATAAAATGTTACATTTTAACATGTTGCATTTTAACATGATAAAATGTTACATTTTAACATGTTGCATTTTAACATGATAAAATGTTACATTTTAACATGTTGCATTTAACATGATAAAATGTTACATTTTAACATGTTGCATTTTAACATGATAAAATGTTACATTTTAACATGTTTTATTTTAACATGATAAAATGTTACATTTTTACATGTTGCATTTTAACATGATAAAATGTTACATTTTAACATGTTTCATTTTAACATGATATAATGTTACATTTTAACATGTTTCATTTTAACATGATAAAATGTTACATTTTAACATGTTTCATTTTAACATGATAAAATGTTACATTTTAACATGTTTCATTTTAACATGATAAAATGTTACATTTTAACATGTTTCATTTTAACATGATAAAATGTTACATTTTAACATGTTTCATTTTAACATGATAAAATGTTACATTTTAACATGTTGCATTTTAACATGATAAAATGTTACATTTTAACATGTTTCATTTTAAATTGTTACATTTTAAAATGTAACATTTTAACATGTTGCATTTTAATATGTTACATTTTAACATGTGTCATTTTAACATAATAAAATGTTACATTTTAACATGTTTCATTTTAACATGATAAAATGTTACATTTTAACGTTTCATTTTAACATGATAAAATGTTACATTTTAACATGTTGCATTTTAACATGATAAAATGTTACATTTTAACATGTTTCATTTTAACATGATAAAATGTTACATTTTAACGTTTCATTTTAACATGATAAAATGTTACATTTTAACATGATAAAATGTTACATTTTAACATGTTTCATTTTAACATGATAAAATGTTACATATTAACATGTTGCATTTTAACATGATAAAATGTTACATTTTAACATGTTTCATTTTAAAATGTTACATTTTAAAATGTAACATTTTAACATGTTACATTTTAATATGTTACATTTTAACATGTTTCATTTTAACATGATAAAATGTTACATTTTAACGTTTCATTTTAACATGATAAAATGTTACATTTTACATGTTGCATTTTAACATGATAAAATGTTTCATTTTAACATGTTGCATTTTAACATGATAAAATGTTACATTTTAACATGTTTCATTTTAACATGATAAAATGTTACATTTAAAAATTTTACATTTTTACGTTTCATTTAAACATGATATAATGTTAAATTTTAACATTTTTCATTTTAACATGATAAAATGTTACATTTTAACATGTTGCATTTTAACATGATAAAATGTTACATTTTAACATGTTGCATTTTAACATGATAAAATGTTACATTTTAACATGTTGCATTTTAACATGATAAAATGTTACATTTTAACATGTTTCATTTTAACATGATATAATGTTACATTTTAACATGTTTCATTTTAACATGATAAAATGTTACATTTTAATGTTTCATTTTAACATGATAAAATGTTACATTTTAACATGTTGCATTTTAACATGATAAAATGTTACATTTTAACATGTTTCATTTTAACATGTTACATTTTAAAATGTTACATTTAAAAATGTTAAAT
Organism: Macrosteles quadrilineatus; assembly: GCF_028750875.1. Classification (NCBI taxonomy): domain Eukaryota; kingdom Metazoa; phylum Arthropoda; class Insecta; order Hemiptera; family Cicadellidae; genus Macrosteles; species Macrosteles quadrilineatus. Next base: position 240,488 of record NW_026542710.1, read on the forward strand.
TTTAAAATTTTACATTTTAACATATTACATTTTAATACGTTACATTTTAACATGTTGCATTTTAACATGATAAAATGTTACATTTTAACATGTTGCATTTTAACATAATAAAATGTTACATTTTAACATGTTTCATTTTAACATGATAAAATGTTACATTTTAACATGTTTCATTTTAACATGATAAAATGTTACATTTTAACATGTTGCATTTTAACATGATAAAATGTTACATTTTTACATGTTGCATTTTAACATGATAAAAATGTTACATTTTAACATGTTGCATTTTAACATGAAAAAATGTTACATTTTAAAATGTTACATTTGAACATGTTACATTTTAATGTTACATTTTAACATTTTGCATTTTAACATGATAAAATGTTACATTTTAACATGTTGCATTTTAACATGATAAAATGTTACATTTTAACATGTTTCATTTTAACATGATAATATGTTACATTTTAACATGTTTCATTTTAAAATGTTACATTTTAAAATGTTACATTTTAATATGTTACATTTTAACATGTTGCATTTTAACATGATAAAATGTTACATTTTAACATGTTGCATTTCAACATGATAAAATGTTACATTTTAACATGTTGCATTTCAACATGATAAAATGTTACATTTTAACATGTTGCATTTTAACATGATAAAATGTTACATTTTAACATGTTTCATTTTAACATGATAAAATGTTACATTTTAACGTTTCATTTAAAAATGTTACAATTTAAAATGTTACATTTTAACATGTTACATTTTAATATGTTACATTTTAACATGTTGCATTTTAACATGATAAAATGTTACATTTTAACATGTTGCATTTTAACATGATAAAATGTTACATTTTAACATATTGCGATTTAACATGATAAAATGTTACATTTTAAAATGTTACATTTGAACATGTTACATTTTAATATGTTACATTTTAACATGTTGCATTTTAACATGATAAAATGTTACATTTTAACATGTTGCATTTTAACATGATAAAATGTTACATTTTAACATGTTTCATTTTAACATGATAAAATGTTACATTTTAACATGTTTCATTTTAACATGATCAAATGTTACATTTTAACGTTTCATTTTAACATGATAAAATGTTACATTTTAACATGTTTCATTTTAACATGTTACATTTTAACATGTTGCATTTTAACATGATAAAATGTTACATTTTAACATGTTTCATTTTAACATGATAAAATGTTACATTTTAACATGTTTCATTTTAACATGATAAAATGTTACATTTTAACATGTTGCATTTTAACATGATAAAATGTTACATTTTAACATGTTTCATTTTAACATGATAAAATGTTACATTTCAATATGTGTCATTTTAACATGATAAAATGTTACATTTTAACATGTTTCATTTAAACATGATAAAATGTTACATTTTAACATGTTTCATTTTAACATGATAAAATCTTACATTTTAACATGTTTCATTTTAACATGATAAAATGTTACTTTTTAACAAGTTGCATTTTAACATGATAAAATGTTACATTTTAACATGTTGCATTTTAACATGATAAAATGTTACATTTTAACTTGTTTCATTTTAACATGATAAAATGTTACATTTTAACATGTTTTATTTAAAAATGTTACATTAAAAAATGTTACATTTTAACATGTTATATTTTAATATGTTACATTTTAACATGTTGCATTTTAAAATGATAAAATGTTACATTTTAACATGTTGCATTTTAACATGATAAAATGTTACATTTTAACATGTTGCATTTTAACATGATAAAATGTTACATTTTAACATGTTGCATTTTAACATGATAAAATGTTACATTTTAACATGTTTCATTTTTACATGATAAAATGTTAAATTTAAAAATGTTACATTTTTACATGTTTCATTTAAACATGATAAAATGTTACATTTTAACATTTTTCATTTTAACATCATAAAATGTTACATTTTAACATGTTTCATTTTAACATGATAAAATCTTACATGTTAACATGTTTCATTTTAACATGATAAAATGTTACATTTTAACATGTTGCATTTTAACATGATTAAATGTTACATTTTAACATGTTTCATTTTAAAATGTTACATTTTAAAATGTTACATTTTAAAATGTTACATTTTAACATGTTGCATTTTAACATGAAAAAATGTTACACTTTAACATGTTTCATTTTAACATGATAAAATGTTACATTTTAACATGTTTCATTTAAAAATGTTACATTTTAAAATGTTACATTTTAACATGTTACATTTTAATATGTTACATTTTAACATGTTGCATTTTAACATAGTAAAATGGTACATTTTAACATGTTGCATTTTAACATGATAAAATGTTACATTTTAACATATTGCGATTTAACATGATAAAATGTTACATTTTAAAATGTTACATTTGAACATGTTACATTTTAATATGTTACATTTTAACATGATAAAATGTTACATTTTAACATGTTTCATTTAAAAATGTTACATTAAAAAATGTTACATTTTAACATGTTACATTTTAATATGTTACATTTTAACATGTTGCATTTTAACATGGTAAAATGTTACAGTTTAACATGTTGCATTTTAACATGATAAAATGTTACATTTTAACATGTTGCATTTTAACATGATAAAATACTACATTTTAACATGTTGCATTTTAACATGATAAAATGTTACATTTTAACATGTTTCATTTTAACATGATAAAATGTTAAATTTAAAAATGTTACATTTTTACATGTTTCATTTAAACATTATAAAATGTTACATTTTAACATTTTTCATTTTAACATCATAAAATGTTACATTTTAACATGTTACATTTTAATATGTCACATTTAAACACGTTGCATTTTAACATGATAAAATGTTACATTTTAACATGTTGTATTTTAACATGATAAAATGTAACATTTTAACATGTTGCATTTTAACATGATGCATTTTAACATAATAAAATGTTACATTTTACATGTTTCATTTTAACATGAAAAAATGTTACATTTTAACATGTTTCATTTTAAAATGTTACATTTTAATATGTTACATTTTAACATGTTGCATTTTAACATGATAAAATGTTACATTTTAACATGTTTTATTTTAACATGATAAAATGTTACATTTTAAAATGTTACATTTTAACATGTTACATTTTAATATGTTACATTTTAACATGTTGCATTTTAACATGATAAAATGTTACATTTTAACATGTTTCATTTTAACATGATAAAATGTTACATTAAAAAATGTTACATTTTTACATGTTTCATTTAAACATGATAAAATGTTACATTTTAACATGTTGCATTTTAACATGATAAAATGTTACATTTTAACATGTTGCATTTTAACATGATAAAATGTTACATTTTAACATGTTGCATTTTAACATGATAAAATGTTACATTTAAACATGTTTCATTTTAACATGATAAAATGTTACATTTTAACATGTTTCATTTTAAAATGTTACATTTTAAAATGTTACATTTTAACATGTTACATTTTAACATGTTTCATTTTAACATGATAAAATGTTACATTTTAACATGTTTCATTTTAACATGATAAAATGTTACATTTTAACATGTTGCATTTTAACATGATAAAATGTTACATTTTAACATGTTGCATTTTAACATGATAAAATGTTACATTTTAACATGTTTCATTTTAAATTGTTACATTTTAAAATGTAACATTTTAACATGTTACATTTTAATATGTTACATTTTAACATGTTTCATTTTAACATAATAAAATGTTACATTTTAACATGTTTCATTTTAACATGATAAAATGTTACATTTTAACATGTTGCATTTTAACATGATAAAATGTTACATTTTAACATGTTGCATTTTAACATGATAAAATGTTACATATTTACATGTTGCATTTTAACATGATAAAATGTTACATTTTAAAATGTTACATTTTAAAATGTTACATTTTAACATGTTACATTTTAATACGTTACATTTTAACATGTTGCATTTTAACATGATAAAATGTTACATTTTAACATGTTGCATTTTAACATGATAAAATGCTACATTTTAACGTTTCATTTTAACATGATAAAATGTTACATTTTAACATGTTTCATTTTAACATGATAAAATGTTACATTTTAACATGTTGCATTTTAACATGATAAAATGTTACATTTTTACATGTTGCATTTTAACATGATAAAAATGTTACATTTTAACATGTTGCATTTTAACATGATAAAATGTTACATTTTAAAATGTTACATTTGAACATGTTACATTTTAATATGTTACATTTTAACATTTTGCATTTTAACATGATAAAATGTTACATTTTAACATGTTGCATTTTAACATGATAAAATGTTACATTTTAACATGTTACATTTTAATATGTTACATTTTAACATGTTGCATTTTAACATGATAAAATGTTACATTTTAACATGTTGCATTTTAACATGATAAAATGTTACATTTTAACATGTTGCATTTTAACATGATAAAATGTTACATTTTAACATGTTTCATTTTAACATGATAAAATGTTACATTTTAACATGTTTAATTTAAAAATGTTACAATTTAAAATGTTACATTTTAACATGTTACATTTTAATATGTTACATTTTAACATGCTGCATTTTAACATGATAAAATGTTACATTTTAACGTGTTGCATTTTAACATGATAAATGTTACATTTTAACATGTTTCATTTTAACATGATATAATGTTACATTTTAACATGTTTCATTTTAACATGATAAAATGTTACATTTTAACATGTTTCATTTTAACATGATAAAATGTTACATTTTAACATGTTTCATTTTAACACGATAAAATGTTACATTTTAACATGTTTCATTTTAACATGATAAAATGTTACATTTTAACATGTTTCATTTTAACATGATAAAATGTTACATTTTAACATGTTGCATTTTAACATGATAAAATGTAAAATTTATCATGTTTAATTTTAAAATGTTACATTTTAAAATGTAACATTTTAACATGTTACATTTTAATATGTTACATTTTAACATGTTTCATTTTAACATAATAAAATGTTACATTTTAACATGTTGCATTTTAACATGATAAAATGTTACATTTTAACATGTTGCATTTTAACATGATAAAATGTTACATTTTAACATGTTGCATTTAACATGATAAAATGTTACATTTTAACATGTTGCATTTTACCATGATAAAATGTTACATTTTAACATGTTTTATTTTAACATGATAAAATGTTACATTTAAAAATGTTACATTTTTACATGTTGCATTTTAACATGATAAAATTTTACATTTTAACATGTTTCATTTTAACATGATATAATGTTACATTTTAACATGTTTCATTTTAACATGATAAAATGTTACATTTTAACATGTTTCATTTTAACATGATAAAATGTTACATTTTAACATGTTTCATTTTAACATGATAAAATGTTACATTTTAAAATGTTACATTTTAAAATGTTACATTTTAACATGTTACATTTTAATACGTTACATTTTAACATGTTGCATTTTAACATGATAAAATGTTACATTTTAACATGTTGCATTTTAACATGATAAAATGCTACATTTTAACGTTTCATTTTAACATGATAAAATGTTACATTTTAACATGTTTCATTTTAACATGATAAGATGTTACATTTTAACATGTTGCATTTTAACATGATAAAATGTTACATTTTTACATGTTGCATTTTAACATGATAAAAATGTTACATTTTAACATGTTGCATTTTAACATGATAAAATGTTACATTTTAAAATGTTACATTTGAACATGTTACATTTTAATATGTTACATTTTAACATTTTGCATTTTAACATGATAAAATGTTACATTTTAACATGTTGCATTTTAACATGATAAAATGTTACATTTTAACATGTTACATTTTAATATGTTACATTTTAACATGTTGCATTTTAACATGATAAAATGTTACATTTTAACATGTTGCATTTTAACATGATAAAATGTTACATTTTAACATGTTGCATTTTAACATGATAAAATGTTACATTTTAACATGTTTCATTTTAACATGATAAAATGTTACATTTTAACATGTTTAATTTAAAAATGTTACAATTTAAAATGTTACATTTTAACATGTTACATTTTAATATGTTACATTTTAACATGCTGCATTTTAACATGATAAAATGTTACATTTTAACATGTTGCATTTTAACATGATAAATGTTACATTTTAACATGTTTCATTTTAACATGATATAATGTTACATTTTAACATGTTTCATTTTAACATGATAAAATGTTACATTTTAACATGTTTCATTTTAACATGATAAAATGTTACATTTTAACATGTTTCATTTTAACACGATAAAATGTTACATTTTAACATGTTTCATTTTAACATGATAAAATGTTACATTTTAACATGTTTCATTTTAACATGATAAAATGTTACATTTTAACATGTTGCATTTTAACATGATAAAATGTAAAATTTATCATGTTTAATTTTAAAATGTTACATTTTAAAATGTAACATTTTAACATGTTACATTTTAATATGTTACATTTTAACATGTTTCATTTTAACATAATAAAATGTTACATTTTAACATGTTGCATTTTAACATGATAAAATGTTACATTTTAACATGTTGCATTTTAACATGATAAAATGTTACATTTTAACATGTTGCATTTAACATGATAAAATGTTACATTTTAACATGTTGCATTTTAACATGATAAAATGTTACATTTTAACATGTTTTATTTTAACATGATAAAATGTTACATTTAAAAATGTTACATTTTTACATGTTGCATTTTAACATGATAAAATTTTACATTTTAACATGTTTCATTTTAACATGATATAATGTTACATTTTAACATGTTTCATTTTAACATGATAAAATGTTACATTTTAACATGTTTCATTTTAACATGATAAAATGTTACATTTTAACATGTTTCATTTTAACATGATAAAATGTTACATTTTAACATGTTTCATTTTAACATGATAAAATGTTACATTTTAACATGTTTCATTTTAACATGATAAAATGTTACATTTTAACATGTTTCATTTTAACATGATAAAATGTTACATTTTAACATGTTGCATTTTAACATGATAAAATGTTACATTTTAACATGTTTCATTTTAAATTGTTACATTTTAAAATGTAACATTTTAACATGTTGCATTTTAATATGTTACATTTTAACATGTGTCATTTTAACATAATAAAATGTTACATTTTAACATGTTTCATTTTAACATGATAAAATGTTACATTTTAACGTTTCATTTTAACATGATAAAATGTTACATTTTAACATGTTGCATTTTAACATGATAAAATGTTACATTTTAACATGTTTCATTTTAACATGATAAAATGTTACATTTTAACATGTTTCATTTTAACATGATAAAATGTTACATATTAACATGTTGCATTTTAACATGATAAAATGTTACATTTTAACATGTTTCATTTTAAAATGTTACATTTTAAAATGTAACATTTTAACATGTTACATTTTAATATGTTACATTTTAACATGTTTCATTTTAACATGATAAAATGTTACATTTTAACGTTTCATTTTAACATGATAAAATGTTACATTTTACATGTTGCATTTTAACATGATAAAATGTTTCATTTTAACATGTTGCATTTTAACATGATAAAATGTTACATTTTAACATGTTTCATTTTAACATGATAAAATGTTACATTTAAAAATTTTACATTTTTACGTTTCATTTAAACATGATATAATGTTACATTTTAACATGTTGCATTTTAACATGATAAAATACTACATTTTAACATGTTGCATTTTAACATGATAAAATGTTACATTTTAACATGTTTCATTTTAACATGATAAAATGTTACATTTTAACATGTTGCATTTTAACATGATAAAATGTTACATTTTAACATGTTTCATTTTAACATGATATAATGTTACATTTTAACATGTTGCATTTTAACATGATAAAATGTTACATTTTAACATGTTTCATTTTAACATGATATAATGTTACATTTTAACATGTTTCATTTTAACATGATAAAATGTTACATTTTAACATGTTTCATTTTAACATGATAAAATGTTACATTTTAACATGTTTCATTTTAACATGATAAAATGTTACATTTTAATGTTTCATTTTAACATGATAAAGTGTTACATTTTAACATGTTGCATTTTAACATGATAAAATGTTACATTTTAACATGTTTCATTTTAAAATGTTACATTTTAAAATGTTACATTTAAAAATGTTAAATTTTAAAATGTTACATTTTAGAATGTTACATTTTAATACGTTACATTTTAACATGTTGCATTTTAACATGATAAAATGTTACATTTTAACATGTTGCATTTTAACATAATAAAATGTTACATTTTAACATGTTTCATTTTAACATGATAAAATGTTACATTTTAACATGTTTCATTTTAACATGATAAAATGTTACATTTTAACATGTTGCATTTTAACATGATAAAATGTTACATTTTTACATGTTGCATTTTAACATGATAAAAATGTTACATTTTAACATGTTGCATTTTAACATGAAAAAATGTTACATTTTAAAATGTTACATTTGAACATGTTACATTTTAATATTTTGCATTTTAACATGATAAAATGTTACATTTTAACATGTTGCATTTTAACATGATAAAATGTTACATTTTAACATGTTTCATTTTAACATGATAATATGTTACATTTTAACATGTTTCATTTTAAAATGTTACATTTTAACATGTTACATTTTAATATGTTACATTTTAACATGTTGCATTTTAACATGATAAAATGTTACATTTTAACATGTTGCATTTCAACATGATAAAATGTTACATTTTAACATGTTGCATTTCAACATGATAAAATGTTACATTTTAACATGTTGCATTTTAACATGATAAAATGTTACATTTTAACATGTTTCATTTTAACATGATAAAATGTTACATTTTAACGTTTCATTTAAAAATGTTACAATTTAAAATGTTACATTTTAACATGTTACATTTTAATATGTTACATTTTAACATGTTGCATTTTAACATGATAAAATGTTACATTTTAACATGTTGCATTTTAACATGATAAAATGTTACATTTTAACATATTGCGATTTAACATAATAAAATGTTACATTTTAAAATGTTACATTTGAACATGTTACATTTTAATATGTTACATTTTAACATGTTGCATTTTAACATAATAAAATGTTACATTTTAACATGTTGCATTTTAACATGATAAAATGTTACATTTTAACATGTTTCATTTTAACATGATAAAATGTTACATTTTAACATGTTTCATCTTAACATGATCAAATGTTACATTTTAACGTTTCATTTTAACATGATAAAATGTTACATTTTAACATGTTTCATTTTAACATGTTGCATTTTAACATGATAAAATGTTACATTTTAACATGTTGCATTTTAACATGATAAAATGTTACATTTTAACATGTTTCATTTTAACATGATAAAATGTTACATTTTAACATGTTGCATTTTAACATGATAAAATGTTACATTTTAACATGTTTCATTTTAACATGTTACATTTTAACATGTTGCATTTTAACATGATAAAATGTTACATTTTAACATGTTGCATTTTAACATGATAAAATGTTACATTTTAACATGTTTCATTTAAACATGATAAAATGTTACATTTTAACATGTTTCATTTTAACATGATAAAATCTTACATTTTAACATGTTTCATTTTAACATGATAAAATGTTACTTTTTAACAAGTTGCATTTTAACATGATAAAATGTTACATTTTAACATGTTGCATTTTAACATGATAAAATGTTACATTTTAACTTGTTTCATTTTAACATGATAAAATGTTACATTTTAACATGTTTTATTTAAAAATGTTACATTAAAAAATGTTACATTTTAACATGTTATATTTTAATATGTTACATTTTAACATGTTATATTTTAATATGTTACATTTTAACATGTTGCATTTTAAAATGATAAAATGTTACATTTTAACATGTTGCATTTTAACATGATAAAATGTTACATTTTAACATGTTGCATTTTAACATGATAAAATGTTACATTTTAACATGTTGCATTTTAACATGATAAAATGTTACATTTTAACATGTTTCATTTTTACATGATAAAATGTTAAATTTAAAAATGTTACATTTTTACATGTTTCATTTAAACATGATAAAATGTTACATTTTAACATTTTTCATTTTAACATCATAAAATGTTACATTTTAACATGTTTCATTTTAACATGATAAAATCTTACATGTTAACATGTTTCATTTTAACATGATAAAATGTTACATTTTAACATGTTGCATTTTAACATGATCAAATGTTACATTTTAACATGTTTCATTTTAAAATGTTACATTTTAAAATGTTACATTTTAAAATGTTACATTTTAACATGTTGCATTTTAACATGATAAAATGTTACATTTTAACATGTTGCATTTTAACATGATAAAATGTTACATTTTAACATGTTGCATTTTAACATGATAAAATGTTACATTTTAACATGTTTCATTTAAAAATGTTACATTTTAACATGTTTCATTTAAAAATGTTACATTTTAAAATGTTACATTTTAACATGTTACATTTTAATATGTTACATTTTAACATGTTACATTTTAATATGTTACATTTTAACATGTTGCATTTTAACATAGTAAAATGGTACATTTTAACATGTTGCATTTTAACATGATAAAATGTTACATTTTAACATATTGCGATTTAACATGATAAAATGTTACATTTTAAAATGTTACATTTGAACATGTTACATTTTAATATGTTACATTTTAACATGATAAAATGTTACATTTTAACATGTTTCATTTAAAAATGTTACATTAAAAAATGTTACATTTTAACATGTTACATTTTAATATGTTACATTTTAACATGTTGCATTTTAACATGGTAAAATGTTACAGTTTAACATGTTGCATTTTAACATGATAAAATGTTACATTTTAACATGTTGCATTTTAACATGATAAAATACTACATTTTAACATGTTGCATTTTAACATGATAAAATGTTACATTTTAACATGTTTCATTTTAACATGATAAAATGTTAAATTTAAAAATGTTACATTTTTACATGTTTCATTTAAACATTATAAAATGTTACATTTTAACATTTTTCATTTTAACATCATAAAATGTCACATTTTAACATGTTACATTTTAATATGTCACATTTAAACACGTTGCATTTTAACATGATAAAATGTTACATTTTAACATGTTGTATTTTAACATGATAAAATGTAACATTTTAACATGTTGCATTTTAACATGTTGCATTTTAACATGATAAAATGTTACATTTTAACATGTTGCATTTTAACATGATAAAATGTTACATTTTAACATGTTGCATTTTAACATGATAAAATGTTACATTTTAACATGTTGCATTTTAACATGATAAAATGTTACATTTTAACATGTTTCATTTTAAATTGTTACATTTTAAAATGTAACATTTTAACATGTTGCATTTTAATATGTTACATTTTAACATGTGTCATTTTAACATAATAAAATGTTACATTTTAACATGTTTCATTTTAACATGATAAAATGTTACATTTTAACATGTTTCATTTTAACATGATAAAATGTTACATTTTAACATGTTTCATTTTAACATGATAAAATGTTACATTTTAACATGTTGCATTTTAACATGATAAAATGTTACATTTTTACATGTTGCATTTTAACATGATAAAAATGTTACATTTTAACATGTTGCATTTTAACATGAAAAAATGTTACATTTTAAAATGTTACATTTGAACATGTTACATTTTAATATTTTGCATTTTAACATGATAAAATGTTACATTTTAACATGTTGCATTTTAACATGATAAAATGTTACATTTTAACATGTTTCATTTTAACATGATAATATGTTACATTTTAACATGTTTCATTTTAAAATGTTACATTTTAACATGTTACATTTTAATATGTTACATTTTAACATGTTGCATTTTAACATGATAAAATGTTACATTTTAACATGTTGCATTTCAACATGATAATATGTTACATTTTAACATGTTTCATTTTAAAATGTTACATTTTAACATGTTACATTTTAATATGTTACATTTTAACATGTTGCATTTTAACATGATAAAATGTTACATTTTAACATGTTGCATTTCAACATGAAAATAGTTACATTTTAACATGTTGCATTTCAACATGATAAAATGTTACATTTTAACATGTTGCATTTTAACATGATAAAATGTTACATTTTAACATGTTTCATTTTAACATGATAAAATGTTACATTTTAACGTTTCATTTAAAAATGTTACAATTTAAAATGTTACATTTTAACATGTTACATTTTAATATGTTACATTTTAACATGTTGCATTTTAACATGATAAAATGTTACATTTTAACATGTTGCATTTTAACATGATAAAATGTTACATTTTAACATATTGCGATTTAACATAATAAAATGTTACATTTTAAAATGTTACATTTGAACATGTTACATTTTAATATGTTACATTTTAACATGTTGCATTTTAACATAATAAAATGTTACATTTTAACATGTTGCATTTTAACATGATAAAATGTTACATTTTAACATGTTTCAGTTTAACATGATAAAATGTTACATTTTAACATGTTTCATCTTAACATGATCAAATGTTACATTTTAACGTTTCATTTTAACATGATAAAATGTTACATTTTAACATGTTTCATTTTAACATGTTACATTTTAACATGTTGCATTTTAACATGATAAAATGTTACATTTTAACATGTTGCATTTTAACATGATAAAATGTTACATTTTAACATGTTTCATTTTAACATGATAAAATGTTACATTTTAACATGTTGCATTTTAACATGATAAAATGTTACATTTTAACATGTTTCATTTTAACATGATAAAATGTTACATTTCAATATGTGTCATTTTAACATGATAAAATGTTACATTTTAACATGTTTCATTTAAACATGATAAAATGTTACATTTTAACATGTTTCATTTTAACATGATAAAATCTTACATTTTAACATGTTTCATTTTAACATGATAAAATGTTACTTTTTAACAAGTTGCATTTTAACATGATAAAATGTTACATTTTAACATGTTGCATTTTAACATGATAAAATGTTACATTTTAACTTGTTTCATTTTAACATGATAAAATGTTACATTTTAACATGTTTTATTTAAAAATGTTACATTAAAAAATGTTACATTTTAACATGTTATATTTTAATATGTTACATTTTAACATGTTATATTTTAATATGTTACATTTTAACATGTTGCATTTTAAAATGATAAAATGTTACATTTTAACATGTTGCATTTTAACATGATAAAATGTTACATTTTAACATGTTGCATTTTAACATGATAAAATGTTACATTTTAACATGTTGCATTTTAACATGATAAAATGTTACATTTTAACATGTTTCATTTTTACATGATAAAATGTTAAATTTAAAAATGTTACATTTTTACATGTTTCATTTAAACATGATAAAATGTTACATTTTAACATTTTTCATTTTAACATCATAAAATGTTACATTTTAACATGTTTCATTTTAACATGATAAAATCTTACATGTTAACATGTTTCATTTTAACATGATAAAATGTTACATTTTAACATGTTGCATTTTAACATGATCAAATGTTACATTTTAACATGTTTCATTTTAAAATGTTACATTTTAAAATGTTACATTTTAAAATGTTACATTTTAACATGTTGCATTTTAACATGATAAAATGTTACATTTTAACATGTTGCATTTTAACATGATAAAATGTTACATTTTAACATGTTGCATTTTAACATGATAAAATGTTACATTTTAACATGTTTCATTTTTACATGATAAAATGTTAAATTTAAAAATGTTACATTTTTACATGTTTCATTTAAACATGATAAAATGTTACATTTTAACATTTTTCATTTTAACATCATAAAATGTTACATTTTAACATGTTTCATTTTAACATGATAAAATCTTACATGTTAACATGTTTCATTTTAACATGATAAAATGTTACATTTTAACATGTTGCATTTTAACATGATCAAATGTTACATTTTAACATGTTTCATTTTAAAATGTTACATTTTAAAATGTTACATTTTAAAATGTTACATTTTAACATGTTGCATTTTAACATGATAAAATGTTACATTTTAACATGTTGCATTTTAACATGATAAAATGTTACATTTTAACATGTTGCATTTTAACATGATAAAATGTTACATTTTAACATGTTTCATTTTAACATGATAAAATGTTACATTTTAACCGCCTCATCATTTACGACACTACAGAAGGCTCCAGGACGATGGATGTAACTTCTGGTGCTGCTCAAGGATCCATACTGGGCCCGGACCTCTGGAACGTCGCCTACGACAGCCTCTTGAGATCCGAGATGCCTGAGGAAACCGTCCTAGTTGGGTATGCAGATGACGTTGCGGCTTTAATAGCTGCACGTAGCATTGAGCTTGCCCAGCTGAAACTAAATCGAGTCATGCGAACCATTAACGCATGGATGGCAGAACATGGTCTCTCGCTCGCTCTGAGCAAAACTGAGATTGTCATTCTGACTAAAAAGAGGATTGACACCATCGTGCCTTTGATGGTGGGGAACGTTGAAGTCCAAACCACTCGTGCCGCAAAGTACCTTGGGGTCATGGTGGACAGCAAGCTCAGCTGGCGAGACCAGATCACCCGTACGGCGGACAAGGCCGCTAAAATGGTTTCTTCCCTTAGTCGGTTAATGGCCAATGTCGGAGGTCCACGGTCCAGCCGCAGAAGGCTGTTGATGTCTGCGGTCCAGTCAGTGCTCCTGTACGGTGCGGAGGTCTGGGCAGACGCTCTCAATAAGGAGGTATATAGGATGCGGCTCGCCCGAGTGCAGCGTCAGGCAGCACTAAGGGTAGCATCTGCCTATCGAACAGTGTCCGAACCCGCCGTCCTGGTGGTTGCTGGAGTCATCCCCGTCAAACTTTTGGCGGCGGAGAGGAAGGCAATTTATCAGCGCCGTGGGGAGGACCAGGCAAGTATTGAGGAACGCACCCGGACCTTCCAGCTGTGGCAGGAGAGCTGGGAACAGGAGACAAGGGGGCTCTGGACCAGGCGACTGATACAACAGGTCCAACCTTGGGTTAATCGGCGGTGCGGAGAGGTGAACTTCTACCTCACCCAATTTCTGACGGGTCACGGCTTTTTCCGGTCGTACTTGTTCAGGATGGGCAAAGCCGTGTCACCCGATTGCATATACTGCCCAGGCATTCCCGATGACGTGGAACACACTTTCTTCCACTGCCAGCATTGGGAAAGGCCCCGCCTAGAGGCTCAACAGTTCGTAGGACTGCTGTCGGTGGACACGGTCATACCGATGATGATGGAGGGTGAGGACAATTGGACCTGTGTGTCACTTTACATCCAGGGTGTTCTCCGCGCCAAGAAGCTTGACCTCGACCGGGATGCGGTGTAGGTCAAAAAATAAATAATGCCAGAAACGGTGCGAGCCCTGTGGGCTTAGGTCACATGTTGGCCTGACTTGAAGTAATGTGACAAACAATTCCAGGTCTGTGTCCAACAGAGTAGAGGGGGTTTTTTAGTGAGTAGTCTGTGATAAACTCAGGAGTCTCACACTACAGGCTGGCTACCTGTGTGCGTAAAAGCATTTTCCCTCCTCACCCTAAAAAAAAAAAAAAAAAAAAAAAAAAAAAAAAACATGTTTCATTTAAAAATGTTACATTTTAAAATGTTACATTTTAACATGTTACATTTTAATATGTTACATTTTAACATGTTACATTTTAATATGTTACATTTTAACATGTTGCATTTTAACATAGTAAAATGGTACATTTTAACATGTTGCATTTTAACATGATAAAATGTTACATTTTAACATATTGCGATTTAACATGATAAAATGTTACATTTTAAAATGTTACATTTGAACATGTTACATTTTAATATGTTACATTTTAACATGATAAAATGTTACATTTTAACATGTTTCATTTAAAAATGTTACATTAAAAAATGTTACATTTTAACATGTTACATTTTAATATGTTACATTTTAACATGTTGCATTTTAACATGGTAAAATGTTACAGTTTAACATGTTGCATTTTAACATGATAAAATGTTACATTTTAACATGTTGCATTTTAACATGATAAAATACTACATTTTAACATGTTGCATTTTAACATGATAAAATGTTACATTTTAACATGTTTCATTTTAACATGATAAAATGTTAAATTTAAAAATGTTACATTTTTACATGTTTCATTTAAACATTATAAAATGTTACATTTTAACATTTTTCATTTTAACATCATAAAATGTCACATTTTAAAATGTAACATTTTAACATGTTGCATTTTAATATGTTACATTTTAACATGTGTCATTTTAACATAATAAAATGTTACATTTTAACATGTTTCATTTTAACATGATAAAATGTTACATTTTAACATGTTTCATTTTAACATGATAAAATGTTACATTTTAACATGTTTCATTTTAACATGATAAAATGTTACATTTTAACATGTTGCATTTTAACATGATAAAATGTTACATTTTTACATGTTGCATTTTAACATGATAAAAATGTTACATTTTAACATGTTGCATTTTAACATGAAAAAATGTTACATTTTAAAATGTTACATTTGAACATGTTACATTTTAATATTTTGCATTTTAACATGATAAAATGTTACATTTTAACATGTTGCATTTTAACATGATAAAATGTTACATTTTAACATGTTTCATTTTAACATGATAATATGTTACATTTTAACATGTTTCATTTTAAAATGTTACATTTTAACATGTTACATTTTAATATGTTACATTTTAACATGTTGCATTTTAACATGATAAAATGTTACATTTTAACATGTTGCATTTCAACATGATAAAATGTTACATTTTAACATGTTGCATTTCAACATGATAAAATGTTACATTTTAACATGTTGCATTTTAACATGATAAAATGTTACATTTTAACATGTTTCATTTTAACATGATAAAATGTTACATTTTAACGTTTCATTTAAAAATGTTACAATTTAAAATGTTACATTTTAACATGTTACATTTTAATATGTTACATTTTAACATGTTGCATTTTAACATGATAAAATGTTACATTTTAACATGTTGCATTTTAACATGATAAAATGTTACATTTTAACATATTGCGATTTAACATGATAAAATGTTACATTTTAAAATGTTACATTTGAACATGTTACATTTTAATATGTTACATTTTAACATGTTGCATTTTAACATGATAAAATGTTACATTTTAACATGTTGCATTTTAACATGATAAAATGTTACATTTTAACATGTTTCATTTTAACATGATAAAATGTTACATTTTAACATGTTTCATTTTAACATGGTCAAATGTTACATTTTAACGTTTCATTTTAACATGATAAAATGTTACATTTTAACATGTTTCATTTTAACATGTTACATTTTAACATGTTGCATTTTAACATGATAAAATGTTACATTTTAACATGTTGCATTTTAACATGATAAAATGTTACATTTTAACATGTTTCATTTTAACATGATAAAATGTTACATTTTAACATGTTGCATTTTAACATGATAAAATGTTACATTTTAACATGTTTCATTTTAACATGATAAAATGTTACATTTCAATATGTGTCATTTTAACATGATAAAATGTTACATTTTAACATGTTTCATTTAAACATGATAAAATGTTACATTTTAACATGTTTCATTTTAACATGATAAAATCTTACATTTTAACATGTTTCATTTTAACATGATAAAATGTTACTTTTTAACAAGTTGCATTTTAACATGATAAAATGTTACATTTTAACATGTTGCATTTTAACATGATAAAATGTTACATTTTAACTTGTTTCATTTTAACATGATAAAATGTTACATTTTAACATGTTTTATTTTAAATTGTTACATTTTAAAATGTAACATTTTAACATGTTGCATTTTAATATGTTACATTTTAACATGTGTCATTTTAACATAATAAAATGTTACATTTTAACATGTTTCATTTTAACATGATAAAATGTTACATTTTAACGTTTCATTTTAACATGATAAAATGTTACATTTTAACATGTTGCATTTTAACATGATAAAATGTTACATTTTAACATGTTTCATTTTAACATGATAAAATGTTACATTTTAACGTTTCATTTTAACATGATAAAATGTTACATTTTAACATGATAAAATGATACATTTTAACATGATAAAATGTTACATTTTAACATGTTTCATTTTAACATGATAAAATGTTACATATTAACATGTTGCATTTTAACATGATAAAATGTAACATTTTAACATGTTTCATTTTAAAATGTTACATTTTAAAATGTAACATTTTAACATGTTACATTTTAATATGTTACATTTTAACATGTTGCATTTTAAAATGATAAAATGTTACATTTTAACATGTTGCATTTTAACATGATAAAATGTTACATTTTAACATGTTGCATTTTAACATGATAAAATGTTACATTTTAACATGTTGCATTTTAACATGATAAAATGTTACATTTTAACATGTTTCATTTTTACATGATAAAATGTTAAATTTAAAAATGTTACATTTTTACATGTTTCATTTAAACATGATAAAATGTTACATTTTAACATTTTTCATTTTAACATCATAAAATGTTACATTTTAACATGTTTCATTTTAACATGATAAAATCTTACATGTTAACATGTTTCATTTTAACATGATAAAATGTTACATTTTAACATGTTGCATTTTAACATGATAAAATGTTACATTTTAACATGTTGCATTTTAACATGATAAAATGTTACATTTTAACATGTTGCATTTTAACATGATAAAATGTTACATTTTAACATGTTTCATTTTAACATGATAAAATGTTACATTTTAACATGTTTCATTTAAAAATGTTACATTTTAAAATGTTACATTTTAACATGTTACATTTTAATATGTTACATTTTAACATGTTACATTTTAATATGTTACATTTTAACATGTTGCATTTTAACATAGTAAAATGGTACATTTTAACATGTTGCATTTTAACATGATAAAATGTTACATTTTAACATATTGCGATTTAACATGATAAAATGTTACATTTTAAAATGTTACATTTGAACATGTTACATTTTAATATGTTACATTTTAACATGATAAAATGTTACATTTTAACATGTTTCATTTAAAAATGTTACATTAAAAAATGTTACATTTTAACATGTTACATTTTAATATGTTACATTTTAACATGTTGCATTTTAACATGGTAAAATGTTACAGTTTAACATGTTGCATTTTAACATGATAAAATGTTACATTTTAACATGTTGCATTTTAACATGATAAAATACTACATTTTAACATGTTGCATTTTAACATGATAAAATGTTACATTTTAACATGTTTCATTTTAACATGATAAAATGTTAAATTTAAAAATGTTACATTTTTACATGTTTCATTTAAACATTATAAAATGTTACATTTTAACATTTTTCATTTTAACATCATAAAATGTCACATTTTAACATGTTACATTTTAATATGTCACATTTAAACACGTTGCATTTTAACATGATAAAATGTTACATTTTAACATGTTGTATTTTAACATGATAAAATGTAACATTTTAACATGTTGCATTTTAACATGTTGCATTTTAACATGATAAAATGTTACATTTTAACATGTTGCATTTTAACATGATAAAATGTTACATTTTAACATGTTGCATTTTAACATGATAAAATGTTACATTTTAACATGTTTCATTTTAAATTGTTACATTTTAAAATGTAACATTTTAACATGTTGCATTTTAATATGTTACATTTTAACATGTGTCATTTTAACATAATAAAATGTTACATTTTAACATGTTTCATTTTAACATGATAAAATGTTACATTTTAACATGTTTCATTTTAACATGATAAAATGTTACATTTTAACATGTTTCATTTTAACATGATAAAATGTTACATTTTAACATGTTGCATTTTAACATGATAAAATGTTACATTTTTACATGTTGCATTTTAACATGATAAAAATGTTACATTTTAACATGTTGCATTTTAACATGAAAAAATGTTACATTTTAAAATGTTACATTTGAACATGTTACATTTTAATATTTTGCATTTTAACATGATAAAATGTTACATTTTAACATGTTGCATTTTAACATGATAAAATGTTACATTTTAACATGTTTCATTTTAACATGATAATATGTTACATTTTAACATGTTTCATTTTAAAATGTTACATTTTAACATGTTACATTTTAATATGTTACATTTTAACATGTTGCATTTTAACATGATAAAATGTTACATTTTAACATGTTGCATTTCAACATGATAAAATGTTACATTTTAACATGTTGCATTTCAACATGATAAAATGTTACATTTTAACATGTTGCATTTTAACATGATAAAATGTTACATTTTAACATGTTTCATTTTAACATGATAAAATGTTACATTTTAACGTTTCATTTAAAAATGTTACAATTTAAAATGTTACATTTTAACATGTTACATTTTAATATGTTACATTTTAACATGTTGCATTTTAACATGATAAAATGTTACATTTTAACATGTTGCATTTTAACATGATAAAATGTTACATTTTAACATATTGCGATTTAACATGATAAAATGTTACATTTTAAAATGTTACATTTGAACATGTTACATTTTAATATGTTACATTTTAACATGTTGCATTTTAACATGATAAAATGTTACATTTTAACATGTTGCATTTTAACATGATAAAATGTTACATTTTAACATGTTTCATTTTAACATGATAAAATGTTACATTTTAACATGTTTCATTTTAACATGATCAAATGTTACATTTTAACGTTTCATTTTAACATGATAAAATGTTACATTTTAACATGTTTCATTTTAACATGTTACATTTTAACATGTTGCATTTTAACATGATAAAATGTTACATTTTAACATGTTGCATTTTAACATGATAAAATGTTACATTTTAACATGTTTCATTTTAACATGATAAAATGTTACA
The DNA here is from genome assembly GCF_028750875.1 of Macrosteles quadrilineatus. Lineage (NCBI taxonomy): Eukaryota > Metazoa > Arthropoda > Insecta > Hemiptera > Cicadellidae > Macrosteles > Macrosteles quadrilineatus. The sequence goes on from NW_026542710.1 coordinate 261,897, forward strand.
TTTTAACATGTTGCATTTTAACATGATAAAATGTTACATTTTAACATGTTTCATTTTAACATGATAAAATGTTACATTTCAATATGTGTCATTTTAACATGATAAAATGTTACATTTTAACATGTTTCATTTAAACATGATAAAATGTTACATTTTAACATGTTTCATTTTAACATGATAAAATCTTATATTTTAACATGTTTCATTTTAACATGATAAAATGTTACTTTTTAACAAGTTGCATTTTAACATGATAAAATGTTACATTTTAACATGTTGCATTTTAACATGATAAAATGTTACATTTTAACTTGTTTCATTTTAACATGATAAAATGTTACATTTTAACATGTTTTATTTTAAATTGTTACATTTTAAAATGTAACATTTTAACATGTTGCATTTTAATATGTTACATTTTAACATGTGTCATTTTAACATAATAAAATGTTACATTTTAACATGTTTCATTTTAACATGATAAAATGTTACATTTTAACGTTTCATTTTAACATGATAAAATGTTACATTTTAACATGTTGCATTTTAACATGATAAAATGTTACATTTTAACATGTTTCATTTTAACATGATAAAATGTTACATTTTAACGTTTCATTTTAACATGATAAAATGTTACATTTTAACATGATAAAATGTTACATTTTAACATGATAAAATGTTACATTTTAACATGTTTCATTTTAACATGATAAAATGTTACATATTAACATGTTGCATTTTAACATGATAAAATGTAACATTTTAACATGTTTCATTTTAAAATGTTACATTTTAAAATGTAACATTTTAACATGTTACATTTTAATATGTTACATTTTAACATGTTTCTTTTTAACATGATAAAATGTTACATTTTAACGTTTCATTTTAACATGATAAAATGTTACATTTTACATGTTGCATTTTAACATGATAAAATGTTACATTTTAACATGTTGCATTTTAACATGATAAAATGTTACATTTTAACATGTTGCATTTTAACATGATAAAATGTTACATTTTAACATGTTTCATTTTAACATGATATAATGTTACATTTTAACATGTTTCAATTTAACATGATAAAATGTTACATTTTAACATGTTTCATTTTAACATGATAAAATGTTACATTTTAATGTTTCATTTTAACATGATAAAATGTTACATTTTAACATGTTGCATTTTAACATGATAAAATGTTACATTTTAACATGTTTCATTTTAAAATGTTACATTTTAAAATGTTACATTTAAAAATGTTAAATTTTAAAATGTTACATTTTAGAATGTTACATTTTAATACGTTACATTTTAACATGTTGCATTTTAACATGATAAAATGTTACATTTTAACATGTTGCATTTTAACATGATAAAATGTTACATTTTAACATGTTTCATTTTAACATGATAAAATGTTACATTTTAACATGTTTCATTTTAACATGATAAAATGTTACATTTTAACATGTTGCATTTTAACATGATAAAATGTTACATTTTTACATGTTGCATTTTAACATGATAAAAATGTTACATTTTAACATGTTGCATTTTAACATGAAAAAATGTTACATTTTAAAATGTTACATTTGAACATGTTACATTTTAATATTTTGCATTTTAACATGATAAAATGTTACATTTTAACATGTTGCATTTTAACATGATAAAATGTTACATTTTAACATGTTTCATTTTAACATGATAATATGTTACATTTTAACATGTTTCATTTTAAAATGTTACATTTTAACATGTTACATTTTAATATGTTACATTTTAACATGTTGCATTTTAACATGATAAAATGTTACATTTTAACATGTTGCATTTCAACATGATAAAATGTTACATTTTAACATGTTGCATTTCAACATGATAAAATGTTACATTTTAACATGTTGCATTTTAACATGATAAAATGTTACATTTTAACATGTTTCATTTTAACATGATAAAATGTTACATTTTAACGTTTCATTTAAAAATGTTACAATTTAAAATGTTACATTTTAACATGTTACATTTTAATATGTTACATTTTAACATGTTGCATTTTAACATGATAAAATGTTACATTTTAACATGTTGCATTTTAACATGATAAAATGTTACATTTTAACATATTGCGATTTAACATGATAAAATGTTACATTTTAAAATGTTACATTTGAACATGTTACATTTTAATATGTTACATTTTAACATGTTGCATTTTAACATGATAAAATGTTACATTTTAACATGTTGCATTTTAACATGATAAAATGTTACATTTTAACATGTTTCATTTTAACATGATAAAATGTTACATTTTAACATGTTTCATTTTAACATGATCAAATGTTACATTTTAACGTTTCATTTTAACATGATAAAATGTTACATTTTAACATGTTTCATTTTAACATGTTACATTTTAACATGTTACATTTTAACATGATAAAATGTTACATTTTAACATGTTGCATTTTAACATGATAAAATGTTACATTTTAACATGTTTCATTTTAACATGATAAAATGTTACATTTTAACATGTTGCATTTTAACATGATAAAATGTTACATTTTAACATGTTTCATTTTAACATGATAAAATGTTACTTTTTAACAAGTTGTATTTTAACATGATAAAATGTTACATTTTAACGTGTTGCATTTTAACATGATAAAATGTTACATTTTAACTTGTTTCATTTTAACATGATAAAATGTTACATTTTAACATGTTTTATTTAAAAATGTTACATTAAAAAATGTTACATTTTAACATGTTATATTTTAATATGTTACATTTTAACATGTTATATTTTAATATGTTACATTTTAACATGTTGCATTTTAAAATGATAAAATGTTACATTTTAACATGTTGCATTTTAACATGATAAAATGTTACATTTTAACATGTTGCATTTTAACATGATAAAATGTTACATTTTAACATGTTGCATTTTAACATGATAAAATGTTACATTTTAACATGTTTCATTTTTACATGATAAAATGTTACATTTTAACATGTTTCATTTTTACATGATAAAATGTTAAATTTAAAAATGTTACATTTTTACATGTTTCATTTAAACATGATAAAATGTTACATTTTAACATTTTTCATTTTAACATCATAAAATGTTACATTTTAACATGTTTCATTTTAACATGATAAAATCTTACATGTTAACATGTTTCATTTTAACATGATAAAATGTTACATTTTAACATGTTGCATTTTAACATGATTAAATGTTACATTTTAACATGTTTCATTTTAAAATGTTACATTTTAAAATGTTACATTTTAAAATGTTACATTTTAACATGTTGCATTTTAACATGATAAAATGTTACATTTTAACATGTTGCATTTTAACATGATAAAATGTTACATTTTAACATGTTTCATTTTAACATGATAAAATGTTACATTTTAACATGTTTCATTTAAAAATGTTACATTTTAAAATGTTACATTTTAACATGTTACATTTTAATATGTTACATTTTAACATGTTGCATTTTAACATGGTAAAATGGTACATTTTAACATGTTGCATTTTAACATGATAAAATGTTACATTTTAACATATTGCGATTTAACATGATAAAATGTTACATTTTAAAATGTTACATTTGAACATGTTACATTTTAATATGTTACATTTTAACATGATAAAATGTTACATTTTAACATGTTTCATTTAAAAATGTTACATTAAAAAATGTTACATTTTAACATGTTACATTTTAATAATATGTTACATTTTAACATGTTGCATTTTAACATGGTAAAATGTTACAGTTTAACATGTTGCATTTTAACATGATAAAATGTTACATTTTAACATGTTGCATTTTAACATGATAAAATACTACATTTTAACATGTTGCATTTTAACATGATAAAATGTTACATTTTAACATGTTTCATTTTAACATGATAAAATGTTAAATTTAAAAATGTTACATTTTTACATGTTTCATTTAAACATTATAAAATGTTACATTTTAACATTTTTCATTTTAACATCATAAAATGTTACATTTTAACATGTTTCATTTTAAAATGTTACATTTTAAAATGTTACATTTAAAAATGTTAAATTTTAAAATGTTACATTTTAGAATGTTACATTTTAATACGTTACATTTTAACATGTTGCATTTTAACATGATAAAATGTTACATTTTAACATGTTGCATTTTAACATGATAAAATGTTACATTTTAACATGTTTCATTTTAACATGATAAAATGTTACATTTTAACATGTTTCATTTTAACATGATAAAATGTTACATTTTAACATGTTGCATTTTAACATGATAAAATGTTACATTTTTACATGTTGCATTTTAACATGATAAAAATGTTACATTTTAACATGTTGCATTTTAACATGAAAAAATGTTACATTTTAAAATGTTACATTTGAACATGTTACATTTTTTATATTTTGCATTTTAACATGATAAAATGTTACATTTTAACATGTTGCATTTTAACATGATAAAATGTTACATTTTAACATGTTTCATTTTAACATGATAATATGTTACATTTTAACATGTTTCATTTTAAAATGTTACATTTTAACATGTTACATTTTAATATGTTACATTTTAACATGTTGCATTTTAACATGATAAAATGTTACATTTTAACATGTTGCATTTCAACATGATAAAATGTTACATTTTAACATGTTGCATTTCAACATGATAAAATGTTACATTTTAACATGTTGCATTTTAACATGATAAAATGTTACATTTTTAACATGTTTCATTTTAACATGATAAAATGTTACATTTTAACGTTTCATTTAAAAATGTTACAATTTAAAATGTTACATTTTAACATGTTACATTTTAATATGTTACATTTTAACATGTTGCATTTTAACATGATAAAATGTTACATTTTAACATGTTGCATTTTAACATGATAAAATGTTACATTTTAACATATTGCGATTTAACATGATAAAATGTTACATTTTAAAATGTTACATTTGAACATGTTACATTTTAATATGTTACATTTTAACATGTTGCATTTTAACATGATAAAATGTTACATTTTAACATGTTGCATTTTAACATGATAAAATGTTACATTTTAACATGTTTCATTTTAACATGATAAAATGTTACATTTTAACATGTTTCATTTTAACATGATCAAATGTTACATTTTAACGTTTCATTTTAACATGATAAAATGTTACATTTTAACATGTTTCATTTTAACATGTTACATTTTAACATGTTACATTTTAACATGATAAAATGTTACATTTTAACATGTTGCATTTTAACATGATAAAATGTTACATTTTAACATGTTTCATTTTAACATGATAAAATGTTACATTTTAACATGTTGCATTTTAACATGATAAAATGTTACATTTTAACATGTTTCATTTTAACATGATAAAATGTTACATTTCAATATGTGTCATTTTAACATGATAAAATGTTACATTTTAACATGTTTCATTTAAACATGATAAAATGTTACATTTTAACATGTTTCATTTTAACATGATAAAATCTTACATTTTAACATGTTTCATTTTAACATGATAAAATGTTACTTTTTAACAAGTTGCATTTTAACATGATAAAATGTTACATTTTAACATGTTGCATTTTAACATGATAAAATGTTACATTTTAACTTGTTTCATTTTAACATGATAAAATGTTACATTTTAACATGTTTTATTTAAAAATGTTACATTAAAAAATGTTACATTTTAACATGTTATATTTTAATATGTTACATTTTAACATGTTGCATTTTAAAATGATAAAATGTTACATTTTAACATGTTGCATTTTAACATGATAAAATGTTACATTTTAACATGTTGCATTTTAACATGATAAAATGTTACATTTTAACATGTTGCATTTTAACATGATAAAATGTTACATTTTAACATGTTTCATTTTTACATGATAAAATGTTAAATTTAAAAATGTTACATTTTTACATGTTTCATTTAAACATGATAAAATGTTACATTTTAACATTTTTCATTTTAACATCATAAAATGTTACATTTTAACATGTTTCATTTTAACATGATAAAATCTTACATGTTAACATGTTTCATTTTAACATGATAAAATGTTACATTTTAACATGTTGCATTTTAACATGATTAAATGTTACATTTTAACATGTTTCATTTTAAAATGTTACATTTTAAAATGTTACATTTTAAAATGTTACATTTTAACATGTTGCATTTTAACATGATAAAATGTTACATTTTAACATGTTGCATTTTAACATGATAAAATGTTACATTTTAACATGTTGCATTTTAACATTATAAAATGTTACATTTTAACATGTTTCATTTTAACATGATAAAATGTTACATTTTAACATGTTTCATTTAAAAATGTTACATTTTAAAATGTTACATTTTAACATGTTACATTTTAATATGTTACATTTTAACATGTTGCATTTTAACATGGTAAAATGGTACATTTTAACATGTTGCATTTTAACATGATAAAATGTTACATTTTAACATATTGCGATTTAACATGATAAAATGTTACATTTTAAAATGTTACATTTGAACATGTTACATTTTAATATGTTACATTTTAACATGATAAAATGTTACATTTTAACATGTTTCATTTAAAAATGTTACATTAAAAAATGTTACATTTTAACATGTTACATTTTAATATGTTACATTTTAACATGTTGCATTTTAACATGGTAAAATGTTACAGTTTAACATGTTGCATTTTAACATGATAAAATGTTACATTTTAACATGTTGCATTTTAACATGATAAAATACTACATTTTAACATGTTGCATTTTAACATGATAAAATGTTACATTTTAACATGTTTCATTTTAACATGATAAAATGTTAAATTTAAAAATGTTACATTTTTACATGTTTCATTTAAACATTATAAAATGTTACATTTTAACATTTTTCATTTTAACATCATAAAATGTTACATTTTAACATGTTACATTTTAATATGTCACATTTAAACACGTTGCATTTTAACATGATAAAATGTTACATTTTAACATGTTGCATTTTAACATGATAAAATGTTACATTTTAACATGTTTCATTTTAACATGATAAAATGTTACATTTTAACATGTTTCATTTTAACATGATAAAATGTTACATTTTAACATGTTGCATTTTAACATGATAAAATGTTACATTTTTACATGTTGCATTTTAACATGATAAAAATGTTACATTTTAACATGTTGCATTTTAACATGAAAAAATGTTACATTTTAAAATGTTACATTTGAACATGTTACATTTTAATATTTTGCATTTTAACATGATAAAATGTTACATTTTAACATGTTGCATTTTAACATGATAAAATGTTACATTTTAACATGTTTCATTTTAACATGATAATATGTTACATTTTAACATGTTTCATTTTAAAATGTTACATTTTAACATGTTACATTTTAATATGTTACATTTTAACATGATAAAATGTTACATTTTAACATGTTGCATTTCAACATGATAAAATGTTACATTTTAACATGTTGCATTTCAACATGATAAAATGTTACATTTTAACATGTTGCATTTTAACATGATAAAATGTTACATTTTAACATGTTTCATTTTAACATGATAAAATGTTACATTTTAACGTTTCATTTAAAAATGTTACAATTTAAAATGTTACATTTTAACATGTTACATTTTAATATGTTACATTTTAACATGTTGCATTTTAACATGATAAAATGTTACATTTTAACATGTTGCATTTTAACATGATAAAATGTTACATTTTAACATATTGCGATTTAACATGATAAAATGTTACATTTTAAAATGTTACATTTGAACATGTTACATTTTAATATGTTACATTTTAACATGTTGCATTTTAACATGATAAAATGTTACATTTTAACATGTTGCATTTTAACATGATAAAATGTTACATTTTAACATGTTTCATTTTAACATGATAAAATGTTACATTTTAACATGTTTCATTTTAACATGATCAAATGTTACATTTTAACGTTTCATTTTAACATGATAAAATGTTACATTTTAACATGTTTCATTTTAACATGTTACATTTTAACATGTTACATTTTAACATGATAAAATGTTACATTTTAACATGTTGCATTTTAACATGATAAAATGTTACATTTTAACATGTTTCATTTTAACATGATAAAATGTTACATTTTAACATGTTGCATTTTAACATGATAAAATGTTACATTTTAACATGTTTCATTTTAACATGATAAAATGTTACATTTCAATATGTGTCATTTTAACATGATAAAATGTTACATTTTAACATGTTTCATTTAAACATGATAAAATGTTACATTTTAACATGTTTCATTTTAACATGATAAAATCTTACATTTTAACATGTTTCATTTTAACATGATAAAATGTTACTTTTTAACAAGTTGCATTTTAACATGATAAAATGTTACATTTTAACATGTTGCATTTTAACATGATAAAATGTTACATTTTAACTTGTTTCATTTTAACATGATAAAATGTTACATTTTAACATGTTTTATTTAAAAATGTTACATTAAAAAATGTTACATTTTAACATGTTATATTTTAATATGTTACATTTTAACATGTTATATTTTAATATGTTACATTTTAACATGTTGCATTTTAAAATGATAAAATGTTACATTTTAACATGTTGCATTTTAACATGATAAAATGTTACATTTTAACATGTTGCATTTTAACATGATAAAATGTTACATTTTAACATGTTGCATTTTAACATGATAAAATGTTACATTTTAACATGTTTCATTTTTACATGATAAAATGTTAAATTTAAAAATGTTACATTTTTACATGTTTCATTTAAACATGATAAAATGTTACATTTTAACATTTTTCATTTTAACATCATAAAATGTTACATTTTAACATGTTTCATTTTAACATGATAAAATCTTACATGTTAACATGTTTCATTTTAACATGATAAAATGTTACATTTTAACATGTTGCATTTTAACATGATTAAATGTTACATTTTAACATGTTTCATTTTAAAATGTTACATTTTAAAATGTTACATTTTAAAATGTTACATTTTAACATGTTGCATTTTAACATGATAAAATGTTACATTTTAACATGTTGCATTTTAACATGATAAAATGTTACATTTTAACATGTTGCATTTTAACATGATAAAATGTTACATTTTAACATGTTTCATTTTAACATGATAAAATGTTACATTTTAACATGTTTCATTTAAAAATGTTACATTTTAAAATGTTACATTTTAACATGTTACATTTTAATATGTTACATTTTAACATGTTGCATTTTAACATGGTAAAATGGTACATTTTAACATGTTGCATTTTAACATGATAAAATGTTACATTTTAACATATTGCGATTTAACATGATAAAATGTTACATGATAAAATGTTACATTTTAAAATGTTACATTTGAACATGTTACATTTTAATATGTTACATTTTAACATGATAAAATGTTACATTTTAACATGTTTCATTTAAAAATGTTACATTAAAAAATGTTACATTTTAACATGTTACATTTTAATATGTTACATTTTAACATGTTGCATTTTAACATGGTAAAATGTTACAGTTTAACATGTTGCATTTTAACATGGTAAAATGTTACATTTTAACATGTTGCATTTTAACATGATAAAATACTACATTTTAACATGTTGCATTTTAACATGATAAAATGTTACATTTTAACATGTTTCATTTTAACATGATAAAATGTTAAATTTAAAAATGTTACATTTTTACATGTTTCATTTAAACATTATAAAATGTTACATTTTAACATTTTTCATTTTAACATCATAAAATGTTACATTTTAACATGTTACATTTTAATATGTCACATTTAAACACGTTGCATTTTAACATGATAAAATGTTACATTTTAACATGTTGTATTTTAACATGATAAAATGTAACATTTTAACATGTTGCATTTTAACATGTTGCATTTTAACATAATAAAATGTTACATTTTAACATGTTTCATTTTAAAATGTTACATTTTAATATGTTACATTTTAACATGTTGCATTTTAACATGATAAAATGTTACATTTTAACATGTTTTATTTTAACATGATAAAATGTTACATTTTAACATGTTTCATTTTAACATCATAAAATGTTACATTTTAACATGTTTCATTTTAACATGATAAAATGTTACATTTTTACATGTTTCATTTTAACATGATAAAATCTTACATTTTAACATGTTTCATTTTAACATGATAAAATGTTACATTTTAACATGTTGCATTTTAACATGATAAAATGTTACATTTTAACATGTTGCATTTTAACATGATAAAATGTTACATTTTAACATGTTTCATTTTAACATGATAAAATGTTACATTTTAAAATGTTTCATTTTAAAATGTTACATTTTAAAATGTTTCATTTTAAAATGTTACATTTTAAAATGTTACATTTTAACATGTTACATTTTAATATGTTACATTTTAACATGTTGCATTTTAACATGATAAAATGTTACATTTTAACATGTTTCATTTTAACATGATAAAATGTTACATTAAAAAATGTTACATTTTTACATGTTTCATTTAAACATGATAAAATGTTACATTTTAACATTTTTCATTTTAACATCATAAAATGTTACATTTTAACATGTTACATTTTAATATGTAACATTTTAACATGTTGCATTTTAACATGATAAAATGTTACATTTTAACATGTTGCATTTTAACATGTTGCATTTTAACATGATAAAATGTTACATTTTAACATGTTGCATTTTTACATGATAAAATGTTACATTTTAACATGTTGAATTTTAACATGATAAAATGTTACATTTTAACATGTTGCATTTTAACATGATAAAATGTCACATTTTAACATGTTGCATTTTAACATGATAAAATGTTACATTTTAACATGTTGCATTTTAACATGATAAAATGTTACATTTTAACATGTTTCATTTTAACATGATAAAATGTTACATTTTAACATGTTTCATTTAAAAATGTTACATTTTAAAATATTACATTTTAACATGTTACATTTTAATATGTTACATTTTAACATGTTGCATTTTAACATAGTAAAATGTTACATTTTAACATGTTGCATTTTAACATGATAAAATGTTACATTTTAACATATTGCGATTTAACATGATAAAATGTTACATTTTAAAATGTTACATTTGAACATGTTACATTTTAATATGTTACATTTTACCATGTTGCATTTTAACATGATAAAATGTTACATTTTAACATGTTGCATTTTAACATGATAAAATGTTACATTTTAACATGTTTCATTTTAACATGATAAAATGTTACATTTTAACATGTTTCATTTTAACATGATAAAATGTTACATTTTAACATGTTTCATTTTAACATGATAAAATGTTACATTTAAACATGTTTCATTTTAACATGATAAAATTTTACATTTTAACATGTTTCATTTTAACATGATAAAATGTTACATTTTAACATGTTTCATTTTAACATGATAAAATGTTACATTTTAACATGTTTCATTTTAACATGATAAAATGTTACATTTTAACATGTTGCATTTTAACATGATAAAATGTTACATTTTAACTTGTTTCATTTTAACATGATAAAATGTTACATTTTTACATGTTTCATTTAAAAATGTTACATTAAAAAATGTTACATTTTAACATGTTACATTTTAATATGTTACATTTTAACATGTTGCATTTTAACATGATAAAATGTTACATTTTAACATGTTGCATTTTAACATGATAAAATGTTACATTTTAACATGTTGCATTTTAACATGATAAAATGTTACATTTAAACATGTTTCATTTTAACATGATAAAATTTTACATTTTAACATGTTTCATTTTAACATGATAAAATGTTACATTCTAACATGTTTCATTTTAACATGATAAAATGTTACATTTTAACATGTTTCATTTTAACATGATAAAATTCATTTTAACATCATAAAATGTTACATTTTAACATGTTTCATTTTAACATGATAAAATGTTACATTTTAGAATGTTGCATTTTAACATGATAAAATGTTACATTTTAACATGTTTCATTTTAACATGATAAAATGTTACATTTTAACATGTTTCATTTAAAAATGTTACATTTTAAAATGTTACATTTTAACATGTTACATTTTAATATGTTACATTTTAACATGTTGCATTTTAACATAGTAAAATGTTACATTTTAACATGTTGCATTTTAACATGATAAAATGTTACATTTTAACATATTGCGATTTAACATGATAAAATGTTACATTTTAAATTGTTACATTTGAACATGTTACATTTTAATATGTTACATTTTAACATGTTGCATTTTAACATGATAAAATGTTACATTTTAACATGTTGCATTTTAACATGATAAAATGTTACATTTTAACATGTTTCATTTTAACATGATAAAATGTTACATTTTAACATGTTTCATTTTAACATGATAAAATGTTACATTTTAACATGTTTCATTTTAACATGATAAAATGTTACATTTTAACATGTTTCATTTTAACATGATAAAATGTTACATTTAAACATGTTTCATTTTAACATGATAAAATTTTACATTTTAACATGTTTCATTTTAACATGATAAAATGTTACATTTTAACATGTTTCATTTTAACATGATAAAATGTTACATTTTAACATGTTTCATTTTAACATGATAAAATGTTACATTTTAACATGTTGCATTTTAACATGATAAAATGTTACATTTTAACTTGTTTCATTTTAACATGATAAAATGTTACATTTTTACGTTTCATTTAAAAATGTTACATTAAAAAATGTTACATTTTAACATGTTACATTTTAATATGTTACATTTTAACATGTTGCATTTTAACATGATAAAATGTTACATTTTAACATGTTGCATTTTAACATGATAAAATGTTACATTTTAACATGTTGCATTTTAACATGATAAAATGTTACATTTTAACATGTTGCATTTTAACATGATAAAATGTTTCATTTTAACATGTTGCATTTTAACATGATAAAATGTTACATTTTAACATGTTGCATTTTAACATGATAAAATGTTACATTTTAACATGTTTCATTTTAACATGATATAATGTTACATTTTAACATGTTTCATTTTAACATGATAAAATGTTACATTTTAACATGTTTCATTTTAACATGATAAAATGTTACATTTTAACGTTTCATTTTAACATGATAAAATGTTACATTTTAACATTTTGCATTTTAACATGATAAAATGTTACATTTTAACATGTTTCATTTTAAAATGTTACATTTTAAAATGTTACATTTAAAAATGTTAAATTTTAAAATGTTACATTTTAACATGTTACATTTTAATACGTTACATTTTAACATGTTGCATTTTACATGATAAAATGTTACATTTTAACATGTTGCATTTTACATGATAAAATGTTACATTTTAAAATGTTAAATTTTAAAATGTTACATTTTAAAATGTTACATTTGAACATGTTACATTTTAATATGTTACATTTTATCATGTTGCATTTTAACATGATAAAATGTTACATTTTAACATGTTGCATTTTAACGTGGTTAAATGTTACATTTTAACATGTTTCATTTTAACATGATAAAATTTTACATTTTAACATGTTTCATTTTAACATGATAAAATGTTACATTTTAACATTTTGCATTTTAACATGATAAAATGTTACATTTTAACATGTTTCATTTTAAAATGTTACATTTTAAAATGTTACATTTAAAAATGTTAAATTTTAAAATGTTACATTTTAACATGTTACATTTTAATACGTTACATTTTAACATGTTGCATTTTACATGATAAAATGTTACATTTTAACATGTTGCATTTTAACATGATAAAATGTTACATTTTAAAATGTTAAATTTTAAAATGTTACATTTTAAAATGTTACATTTGAACATGTTACATTTTAATATGTTACATTTTATCATGTTGCATTTTAACATGATAAAATGTTACATTTTAACATGTTGCATTTTAACGTGGTTAAATGTTACATTTTAACATGTTTCATTTTAACATGATAAAATTTTACATTTTATTATGTTTCATTTTAACATGATAAAATGTTACATTTTAACATGTTTCATTTTAACATGATAAAATGTTACATTTTAACATGTTTCATTTTAACATGATAATATGTTACATTTTAACATGTTTAATTTTTAAATCTTACATTTTAACATGTTACATTTTAATATGTTACATTTTAACATGTTGCATTTTAACATGATAAAATGTTACATTTTAACATGTTTCATTTTAACATGATAAAATTCATTTTAACATCATAAAATGTTACATTTTAACATGTTTCATTTTAACATGATAAAATGTTACATTTTAGAATGTTGCATTTTAACATGATAAAATGTTACATTTTAACATGTTTCATTTTAACATGATAAAATGTTACATTTTAACATGTTTCATTTAAAAATGTTACATTTTAAAATGTTACATTTTAACATGTTACATTTTAATATGTTACATTTTAACATGTTGCATTTTAACATAGTAAAATGTTACATTTTAACATGTTGCATTTTAACATGATAAAATGTTACATTTTAACATATTGCGATTTAACATGATAAAATGTTACATTTTAAATTGTTACATTTGAACATGTTACATTTTAATATGTTACATTTTAACATGTTGCATTTTAACATGATAAAATGTTACATTTTAACATGTTGCATTTTAACATGATAAAATGTTACATTTTAACATGTTTCATTTTAACATGATAAAATGTTACATTTTAACATGTTTCATTTTAACATGATAAAATGTTACATTTTAACATGTTTCATTTTAACATGATAAAATGTTACATTTTAACATGTTTCATTTTAACATGATAAAATGTTACATTTAAACATGTTTCATTTTAACATGATAAAATTTTACATTTTAACATGTTTCATTTTAACATGATAAAATGTTACATTTTAACATGTTTCATTTTAACATGATAAAATGTTACATTTTAACATGTTTCATTTTAACATGATAAAATGTTACATTTTAACATGTTGCATTTTAACATGATAAAATGTTACATTTTAACTTGTTTCATTTTAACATGATAAAATGTTACATTTTTACGTTTCATTTAAAAATGTTACATTAAAAAATGTTACATTTTAACATGTTACATTTCAATATGTTACATTTTAACATGTTGCATTTTAACATGATAAAATGTTACATTTTAACATGTTGCATTTTAACATGATAAAATGTTACATTTTAACATGTTGCATTTTAACATGATAAAATGTTACATTTTAACATGTTGCATTTTAACATGATAAAATGTTTCATTTTAACATGTTGCATTTTAACATGATAAAATGTTACATTTTAACATGTTGCATTTTAACATGATAAAATGTTACATTTTAACATGTTTCATTTTAACATGATATAATGTTACATTTTAACATGTTTCATTTTAACATGATAAAATGTTACATTTTAACATGTTTCATTTTAACATGATAAAATGTTACATTTTAACGTTTCATTTTAACATGATAAAATGTTACATTTTAACATTTTGCATTTTAACATGATAAAATGTTACATTTTAACATGTTTCATTTTAAAATGTTACATTTTAAAATGTTACATTTAAAAATGTTAAATTTTAAAATGTTACATTTTAACATGTTACATTTTAATACGTTACATTTTAACATGTTGCATTTTACATGATAAAATGTTACATTTTAACATGTTGCATTTTACATGATAAAATGTTACATTTTAAAATGTTAAATTTTAAAATGTTACATTTTAAAATGTTACATTTGAACATGTTACATTTTAATATGTTACATTTTATCATGTTGCATTTTAACATGATAAAATGTTACATTTTAACATGTTGCATTTTAACGTGGTTAAATGTTACATTTTAACATGTTTCATTTTAACATGATAAAATTTTACATTTTAACATGTTTCATTTTAACATGATAAAATGTTACATTTTAACATTTTGCATTTTAACATGATAAAATGTTACATTTTAACATGTTTCATTTTAAAATGTTACATTTTAAAATGTTACATTTAAAAATGTTAAATTTTAAAATGTTACATTTTAACATGTTACATTTTAATACGTTACATTTTAACATGTTGCATTTTACATGATAAAATGTTACATTTTAACATGTTGCATTTTAACATGATAAAATGTTACATTTTAAAATGTTAAATTTTAAAATGTTACATTTTAAAATGTTACATTTGAACATGTTACATTTTAATATGTTACATTTTATCATGTTGCATTTTAACATGATAAAATGTTACATTTTAACATGTTGCATTTTAACGTGGTTAAATGTTACATTTTAACATGTTTCATTTTAACATGATAAAATTTTACATTTTATTATGTTTCATTTTAACATGATAAAATGTTACATTTTAACATGTTTCATTTTAACATGATAAAATGTTACATTTTAACATGTTTCATTTTAACATGATAATATGTTACATTTTAACATGTTTAATTTTTAAATGTTACATTTTAACATGTTACATTTTAATATGTTACATTTTAACATGTTGCATTTTAACATGATAAAATGTTACATTTTAACATGTTGCATTTCAACATGATAAAATGTTACATTTTAACATGTTGCATTTTAACATGTTGCATTTTAACATGATAAAATGTTACATTTAAACATGTTTCATTTTAACATGATAAAATGTTACATTTTAACATGTTTAATTTAAAAATGTTACAATTTAAAATGTTACATTTTAACATGTTACATTTTAATATGTTACATTTTAACATGTTGCATTTTAACATGATAAAATGTTACATTTTAACATGTTGCATTTTAACATGTTGCATTTTAACATGATAAAATGTTACATTTTAACATATTGTGATTTAACATGATAAAATGTTACATTTTAAAATGTTACATTTGAACATGTTACATTTTAATATGTTACATTTTAACATGATAAAATGTTACATTTTAACATGTTGCATTTTAACATGATAAAATGTTACATTTTAACATGTTTCATTTTAACATGATAAAATGTTACATTTTAACATGTTTCATTTTAACATGTTACATTTTAACATGTTGCATTTTAACATGATAAAATGTTACATTTTAACATGTTGCATTTTAACATGATAAAATGTTACATTTTAAAATGTTAAATTTTAAAATGTTACATTTTAAAATGTTACATTTGAACATGTTACATTTTAATATGTTACATTTTATCATGTTGCATTTTAACATGATAAAATGTTACATTTTAACATGTTGCATTTTAACGTGGTTAAATGTTACATTTTAACATGTTTCATTTTAACATGATAAAATTTTACATTTTATTATGTTTCATTTTAACATGATAAAATGTTACATTTTAACATGTTTCATTTTAACATGATAAAATGTTACATTTTAACATGTTTCATTTTAACATGATAATATGTTACATTTTAACATGTTTAATTTTTAAATGTTACATTTTAACATGTTACATTTTAATATGTTACATTTTAACATGTTGCATTTTAACATGATAAAATGTTACATTTTAACATGTTGCATTTCAACATGATAAAATGTTACATTTTAACATGTTGCATTTTAACATGTTGCATTTTAACATGATAAAATGTTACATTTAAACATGTTTCATTTTAACATGATAAAATGTTACATTTTAACATGTTTCATTTAAAAATGTTACAATTTAAAATGTTACATTTTAACATGTTACATTTTAATATGTTACATTTTAACATGTTGCATTTTAACATGATAAAATGTTACATTTTAACATGTTGCATTTTAACATGTTGCATTTTAACATGATAAAATGTTACATTTTAACATATTGTGATTTAACATGATAAAATGTTACATTTTAAAATGTTACATTTGAACATGTTACATTTTAATATGTTACATTTTAACATGATAAAATGTTACATTTTAACATGTTGCATTTTAACATGATAAAATGTTACATTTTAACATGTTTCATTTTAACATGATAAAATGTTACATTTTAACATGTTTCATTTTAACATGTTACATTTTAACATGTTGCATTTTAACATGATAAAATGTTACATTTTAACATGTTGCATTTTAACATGATGAAATGTTACATTTTAACATGTTTCATTTTAACATGATGAAATGTTACATTTTAACATGTTTCATTTTAACATGATAAAATGTTACATTTTAACATGTTGCATTTTAACATGATAAAATGTTACATTTTAACATGTTTCATTTTAACATGATAAAATGTTACATTTTAACATGTTTCATTTTAACATGGTAAAATGTTACATTTTAACATGTTTCATTTTAACATGATAAAATGTTACATTTTAAAATGTTTCATTTTAAAATGTTACATTTTAAAATGTTACATTTTAACATGTTACATTTTAATATGTTACATTTTAACATGTTGCATTTTAACATGATAAAATGTTACATTTTAACATGTTTCATTTTAACATGATAAAATGTTACATTAAAAAATGTTACATTTTTACATGTTTCATTTAAACATGATAAAATGTTACATTTTAACATTTTTTATTTTAACATCATAAAATGTTACATTTTAACATGTTACATTTTAATATGATAAAATGTTACATTTTAACATGTTTCATTTTAACATGGTAAAATGTTACATTTTAACATGTTTCATTTTAACATGATAAAATGTTACATTTTAAAATGTTTCATTTTAAAATGTTACATTTTAAAATGTTACATTTTAACATGTTACATTTTAATATGTTACATTTTAACATGTTGCATTTTAACATGATAAAATGTTACATTTTAACATGTTTCATTTTAACATGATAAAATGTTACATTAAAAAATGTTACATTTTTACATGTTTCATTTAAACATGATAAAATGTTACATTTTAAAATTTTTTATTTTAACATCATAAAATGTTACATTTTAACATGTTACATTTTAACATGTTGCATTTTAACGTGGTTAAATGTTACATTTTAACATGTTTCATTTTAACATGATAAAATTTTACATTTTATTATGTTTCATTTTAACATGATAAAATGTTACATTTTAACATGTTTCATTTTAACATGATAAAATGTTACATTTTAACATGTTTCATTTTAACATGATAATATGTTACATTTTAACATGTTTAATTTTTAAATGTTACATTTTAACATGTTACATTTTAATATGTTACATTTTAACATGTTGCATTTTAACATGATAAAATGTTACATTTTAACATGTTGCATTTCAACATGATAAAATGTTACATTTTAACATGTTGCATTTTAACATGTTGCATTTTAACATGATAAAATGTTACATTTAAACATGTTTCATTTTAACATGATAAAATGTTACATTTTAACATGTTTCATTTAAAAATGTTACAATTTAAAATGTTACATTTTAACATGTTACATTTTAATATGTTACATTTTAACATGTTGCATTTTAACATGATAAAATGTTACATTTTAACATGTTGCATTTTAACATGTTGCATTTTAACATGATAAAATGTTACATTTTAACATATTGTGATTTAACATGATAAAATGTTACATTTTAAAATGTTACATTTGAACATGTTACATTTTAATATGTTACATTTTAACATGATAAAATGTTACATTTTAACATGTTGCATTTTAACATGATAAAATGTTACATTTTAACATGTTTCATTTTAACATGATAAAATGTTACATTTTAACATGTTTCATTTTAACATGTTACATTTTAACATGTTGCATTTTAACATGATAAAATGTTACATTTTAACATGTTGCATTTTAACATGATGAAATGTTACATTTTAACATGTTTCATTTTAACATGATGAAATGTTACATTTTAACATGTTTCATTTTAACATGATAAAATGTTACATTTTAACATGTTGCATTTTAACATGATAAAATGTTACATTTTAACATGTTTCATTTTAACATGATAAAATGTTACATTTTAACATGTTTCATTTTAACATGGTAAAATGTTACATTTTAACATGTTTCATTTTAACATGATAAAATGTTACATTTTAAAATGTTTCATTTTAAAATGTTACATTTTAAAATGTTACATTTTAACATGTTACATTTTAATATGTTACATTTTAACATGTTGCATTTTAACATGATAAAATGTTACATTTTAACATGTTTCATTTTAACATGATAAAATGTTACATTAAAAAATGTTACATTTTTACATGTTTCATTTAAACATGATAAAATGTTACATTTTAACATTTTTTATTTTAACATCATAAAATGTTACATTTTAACATGTTACATTTTAATATGATAAAATGTTACATTTTAACATGTTTCATTTTAACATGGTAAAATGTTACATTTTAACATGTTTCATTTTAACATGATAAAATGTTACATTTTAAAATGTTTCATTTTAAAATGTTACATTTTAAAATGTTACATTTTAACATGTTACATTTTAATATGTTACATTTTAACATGTTGCATTTTAACATGATAAAATGTTACATTTTAACATGTTTCATTTTAACATGATAAAATGTTACATTAAAAAATGTTACATTTTTACATGTTTCATTTAAACATGATAAAATGTTACATTTTAACATTTTTTATTTTAACATCATAAAATGTTACATTTTAACATGTTACATTTTAATATGTTACATTTTAACATGTTGCATTTTAACATGATAAAATGTTACATTTTAACATGTTGCATTTTAACATGTTGCATTTTAACATGATAAAATGTTACATTTTAACATGTTGCATTTTTACATGATAAAATGTTACATTTTAACATGTTGCATTTTAACATGATAAAATTTTACATTTTAACATGTTGCATTTTAACATGATAAAATGTTACATTTTAACATGTTGCATTTTAACATGATAAAATGTTACATTATAACATGTTTCAATTTAACATGATAAAATGTTACATTTTAACATGTTACATTTTTATATGTTACATTTTAACATGTTGCATTTTAACATGATAAAATGTTACATTTTAACATGTTGCATTTTAACATGATAAAATGTTACATTTTAACATGTTGCATTTTAACATGATAAAATGTTACATTTTAACATGTTTCATTTTAACATGATAAAATGTTACATTTTAACATGTTTCATTTAAAAATGTTACATTTTAAAATGTTACATTTTAACATGTTACATTTTAATATGTTACATTTTAACATGTTGCATTTTAACATAGTAAAATGTTACATTTTAACATGTTGCATTTTAACATGATAAAATGTTACATTTTAACATATTGCGATTTAACATGATAAAATGTTACATTTTAAAATGTTACATTTGAACATGTTACATTTTAATATGTTACATTTTACCATGTTGCATTTTAACATGATAAAATGTTACATTTTAACATGTTGCATTTTAACATGATAAAATGTTACATTTTAACATGTTTCATTTTAACATGATAAAATGTTACATTTTAACATGTTTCATTTTAACATGATAAAATGTTACATTTTAACATGATAAAATGTTACATTTAAACATGTTTCATTTTAACATGATAAAATTTTACATTTTAACATGCTTCATTTTAACATGTTTCATTTTAACATGATAAAATGTTACATTTTAACATGTTTCATTTTAACATGATAAAAGGTTACATTTTAACATGTTTCATTTTAACATGATAAAATGTTACATTTTAACATGTTTC
Source organism: Macrosteles quadrilineatus (assembly GCF_028750875.1). NCBI lineage: Eukaryota > Metazoa > Arthropoda > Insecta > Hemiptera > Cicadellidae > Macrosteles > Macrosteles quadrilineatus. The sequence goes on from NW_026542710.1 coordinate 283,911, forward strand.
ATTTTAACATGTTACATTTTAACATGTTGCATTTTAACATGATAAAATGTTACATTTTAACATGTTGCATTTTAACATGATGAAATGTTACATTTTAACATGTTTCATTTTAACATGATGAAATGTTACATTTTAACATGTTTCATTTTAACATGATAAAATGTTACATTTTAACATGTTGCATTTTAACATGATAAAATGTTACATTTTAACATGTTTCATTTTAACATGATAAAATGTTACATTTTAACATGTTTCATTTTAACATGGTAAAATGTTACATTTTAACATGTTTCATTTTAACATGATAAAATGTTACATTTTAAAATGTTTCATTTTAAAATGTTACATTTTAAAATGTTACATTTTAACATGTTACATTTTAATATGTTACATTTTAACATGTTGCATTTTAACATGATAAAATGTTACATTTTAACATGTTTCATTTTAACATGATAAAATGTTACATTAAAAAATGTTACATTTTTACATGTTTCATTTAAACATGATAAAATGTTACATTTTAACATTTTTTATTTTAACATCATAAAATGTTACATTTTAACATGTTACATTTTAATATGTTACATTTTAACATGTTGCATTTTAACATGATAAAATGTTACATTTTAACATGTTGCATTTTAACATGTTGCATTTTAACATGATAAAATGTTACATTTTAACATGTTGCATTTTTACATGATAAAATGTTACATTTTAACATGTTGCATTTTAACATGATAAAATGTTACATTTTAACATGTTGCATTTTAACATGATAAAATGTTACATTTTAACATGTTGCATTTTAACATGATAAAATGTTACATTTTAACATGTTGCATTTTAACATGATAAAATGTTACATTATAACATGTTTCAATTTAACATGATAAAATGTTACATTTTAACATGTTACATTTTTATATGTTACATTTTAACATGTTGCATTTTAACATGATAAAATGTTACATTTTAACATGTTGCATTTTAACATGATAAAATGTTACATTTTAACATGTTGCATTTTAACATGATAAAATGTTACATTTTAACATGTTTCATTTTAACATGATAAAATGTTACATTTTAACATGTTTCATTTAAAAATGTTACATTTTAAAATGTTACATTTTAACATGTTACATTTTAATATGTTACATTTTAACATGTTGCATTTTAACATAGTAAAATGTTACATTTTAACATGTTGCATTTTAACATGATAAAATGTTACATTTTAACATATTGCGATTTAACATGATAAAATGTTACATTTTAAAATGTTACATTTGAACATGTTACATTTTAATATGTTACATTTTACCATGTTGCATTTTAACATGATAAAATGTTACATTTTAACATGTTGCATTTTAACATGATAAAATGTTACATTTTAACATGTTTCATTTTAACATGATAAAATGTTACATTTTAACATGTTTCATTTTAACATGATAAAATGTTACATTTTAACATGTTTCATTTTAACATGATAAAATGTTACATTTAAACATGTTTCATTTTAACATGATAAAATTTTACATTTTAACATGCTTCATTTTAACATGTTTCATTTTAACATGATAAAATGTTACATTTTAACATGTTTCATTTTAACATGATAAAATGTTACATTTTAACATGTTTCATTTTAACATGATAAAATGTTACATTTTAACTTGTTGCATTTTAACATGATAAAATGTTACATTTTAACTTGTTTCATTTTAACATGATAAAATGTTACATTTTTACATGTTTCATTTAAAAATGTTACATTAAAAAATGTTACATTTTAACATGTTACATTTTAATATGTTACATTTTAACATGTTGCATTTTAACATGATAAAATGTTACATTTTAACATGTTGCATTTTAACATGATAAAATGTTACATTTTAACATGTTGCATTTTAACATGATAAAATGTTACATTTTAACATGTTTCATTTTAACATGATAAAATGTTACATTTAAAAATGTTACATTTTTACATGTTTCATTTAAACATGATAAAATGTTACATTTTAACATTTTCCATTTTAACATCATAAAATGTTACATTTTAACATGTTACATTTTAATATGTTACATTTAAACATGTTGCATTTTAACATGATAAAATGTTACATTTTAACATGTTGCATTTTAACATGATAAAATGTTACATTTAAACATGTTTCATTTTAACATGATAAAATTTTACATTTTAACATGTTTCATTTTAACATGATAAAATGTTACATTTTAACATGTTTCATTTTAACATGATAAAATGTTACATTTTAACATGTTTCATTTTAACATGATAAAATGTTACATTTTAACATGCTTCATTTTAACATCATAAAATGTTACATTTTAACATGTTTCATTTTAACATGATAAAATGTTACATTTTAACATGTTGCATTTTAACATGATAAAATGTTAGATTTTAACATGTTTCATTTTAACATGATAAAATGTTACATTTTAACATGTTTCATTTAAAAATGTTACATTTTAAAATGTTACATTTTAACATGTTACATTTTAATATGTTACATTTTAACATGTTGCATTTTAACATGGTAAAATGTTACATTTTAACATGTTGCATTTTAACATGATAAAATGTTACATTTTAACATATTGCGATTTAACATGATAAAATGTTACATTTTAAAATGTTACATTTGAACATGTTACATTTTAATATGTTACATTTTAACATGTTGCATTTTAACATGATAAAATGTTACATTTTAACATGTTGCATTTTAACATGATAAAATGTTACATTTTAAGATGTTTCATTTTAACATGATAAAATGTTACATTTTAACATGTTTCATTTTAACATGATAAAATGTTACATTTTAACATGTTTCATTTTAACATGATAAAATGTTACATTTAAACATGTTTCATTTTAACATGATAAAATTTTACATTTTAACATGTTTCATTTTAACATGATAAAATGTTACATTTTAACATGTTTCATTTTAACATGATAAAATGTTACATTTTAACATGTTTCATTTTAACATGATAAAATGTTACATTTTAACATGTTGCATTTTAACATGATAAAATGTTTCATTTTAACTTGTTTCATTTTAACATGATAAAATGTTACATTTTTACGTTTCATTTAAAAATGTTACATTAAAAAATGTTACATTTTAACATGTTACATTTTAAAATGTTACATTTTAACATGTTGCATTTTAACATGATAAAATGTTACCTTTTAACATGTTGCATTTTAACATGATAAAATGTTACATTTTAACATGTTGCATTTTAACATGATAAAATGTTTCATTTTAACATGTTGCATTTTTACATGATAAAATGTTACATTTTAACATGTTGCATTTTAACATGATAAAATGTTACATTTTAACATGTTTCATTTTAACATGATATAATGTTACATTTTAACATGTTTCATTTTAACATGATAAAATGTTACATTTTAACATGTTTCATTTTAACATGATAAAATGTTACATTTTAACGTTTCATTTTAACATGATAAAATGTTACATTTTAACATTTTGCATTTTAACATGATAAAATGTTACATTTTAACATGTTTCATTTTAACATGATATAATGTTACATTTTAACATGTTTCATTTTAACATGATAAAATGTTACATTTTAACATGTTTCATTTTAACATGATAAAATGTTACATTTTAACGTTTCATTTTAACATGATAAAATGTTACATTTTAACATTTTGCATTTTAACATGATAAAATGTTACATTTTAACATGTTTCATTTTAAAATGTTACATTTTAAAATGTTACATTTAAAAATGTTAAATTTTAAAATGTTACATTTTAACATGTTACATTTTAATACGTTACATTTTAACATGTTGCATTTTAACATGATATAATGTTACATTTTAACATGTTGCATTTTAACATGATAAAATGTTACATTTTAAAATGTTAAATTTTAAAATGTTACATTTTAAAATGTTACATTTGAACATGTTACATTTTAATATGTTACATTTTATCATGTTGCATTTTAACATGATAAAATGTTACATTTTAACATGTTGCATTTTAACATGATAAAATGTTACATTTTAACATGTTTCATTTTAACATGATAAAATGTCACATTTTAACATGTTTCATTTTAACATGATAAAATGTTACATTTTAACATGTTTCATTTTAACATGATAAAATGTTACTTTTTAACATGTTGCATTTTAACATGATAAAATGTTACATTTTAACATGTTGCATTTTAACATGATAAAATGTTACATTTTAACTTGTTTCATTTTAACATGATAACATGTTACATTTTAACATGTTTCATTTAAAAATGTTACATTAAAAAATGTTACATTTTAACATGTTATATTTTAATATGTTACATTTTAACATGTTGCATTTTAACATGATAAAATGTTACATTTTAACATGTTGCATTTTAACATGATAAAATGTTACATTTTAACATGTTGCAATTTAACATGATAAAATGTTACATTTTAACATGTTGCATTTTAACATGATAAAATGTTACATTTTAACATGTTTCATTTTAACATGATAAAATGTTAAATTTAAAAATGTTACATTTTTACATGTTTCATTTAAACATGATAAAATGTTACATTTTAACATTTTTCATTTTAACATCATAAAATGTTACATTTTAACATGTTTCATTTTAACATGATAAAATCTTACATTTTAACATGTTTCATTTTAACATGATAAAATGTTACATTTTAACATGTTGCATTTTAACATGATAAAATGTTACATTTTAACATGTTGCATTTTAACATGATAAAATGTTACATTTTAACATGTTTCATTTTAACATGATAAAATGTTACATTTTAACATGTTTCATTTTAACATGATAAAATGTTACATTCTAACATGTTTCATTTTAACATGATAAAATGTTACATTTTAACATGTTTCATTTTAACATGATAAAATTCATTTTAACATCATAAAATGTTACATTTTAACATGTTTCATTTTAACATGATAAAATGTTACATTTTAACATGTTGCATTTTAACATGATAAAATGTTACATTTTAACATGTTTCATTTTAACATGATAAAATGTTACATTTTAACATGTTTCATTTAAAAATGTTACATTTTAAAATGTTACATTTTAACATGTTACATTTTAATATGTTACATTTTAACATTTTCCATTTTAACATCATAAAATGTTACATTTTAACATGTTACATTTTAATATGTTACATTTAAACATGTTGCATTTTAACATGATAAAATGTTACATTTTAACATGTTGCATTTTAACATGATAAAATGTTACATTTAAACATGTTTCATTTTAACATGATAAAATTTTACATTTTAACATGTTTCATTTTAACATGATAAAATGTTACATTCTAACATGTTTCATTTTAACATGATAAAATGTTACATTTTAACATGTTTCATTTTAACATGATAAAATTCATTTTAACATCATAAAATGTTACATTTTAACATGTTTCATTTTAACATGATAAAATGTTACATTTTAACATGTTGCATTTTAACATGATAAAATGGTACATTTTAACATGTTTCATTTTAACATGATAAAATGTTACATTTTAACATGTTTCATTTAAAAATGTTACATTTTAAAATGTTACATTTTAACATGTTACATTTTAATATGTTACATTTTAACATGTTGCATTTTAACATAGTAAAATGTTACATTTTAACATGTTGCATTTTAACATGATAAAATGTTACATTTTAACATATTGCGATTTAACATGATAAAATGTTACATTTTAAATTGTTACATTTGAACATGTTACATTTTAATATGTTACATTTTAACATGTTGCATTTTAACATGATAAAATGTTACATTTTAACATGTTGCATTTTAACATGATAAAATGTTACATTTTAACATGTTTCATTTTAACATGATAAAATGTTACATTTTAACATGTTTCATTTTAACATGATAAAATGTTACATTTTAACATGTTTCATTTTAACATGATAAAATGTTACATTTTAACATGTTTCATTTTAACATGATAAAATGTTACATTTAAACATGTTTCATTTTAACATGATAAAATTTTACATTTTAACATGTTTCATTTTAACATGATAAAATGTTACATTTTAACATGTTTCATTTTAACATGATAAAATGTTACATTTTAACATGTTTCATTTTAACATGATAAAATGTTACATTTTAACATGTTGCATTTTAACATGATAAAATGTTACATTTTAACTTGTTTCATTTTAACATGATAAAATGTTACATTTTTACGTTTCATTTAAAAATGTTACATTAAAAAATGTTACATTTTAACATGTTACATTTTAATATGTTACATTTTAACATGTTGCATTTTAACATGATAAAATGTTACATTTTAACATGTTGCATTTTAACATGATAAAATGTTACATTTTAACATGTTGCATTTTAACATGATAAAATGTTACATTTTAACATGTTGCATTTTAACATGATAAAATGTTTCATTTTAACTTGTTTCATTTTAACATGATAAAATGTTACATTTTTACGTTTCATTTAAAAATGTTACATTAAAAAATGTTACATTTTAACATGTTACATTTTAATATGTTACATTTTAACATGTTGCATTTTAACATGATAAAATGTTACATTTTAACATGTTGCATTTTAACATGATAAAATGTTACATTTTAACATGTTGCATTTTAACATGATAAAATGTTACATTTTAACATGTTGCATTTTAACATGATAAAATGTTACATTTTAACATGTTTCATTTTAACATGATAAAATGTTACATTTTAACATGTTTCATTTTAACATGATCAAATGTTACATTTTAACGTTTCATTTTAACATGATAAAATGTTACATTTTAACATGTTTCATTTTAACATGTTACATTTTAACATGTTGCATTTTAACATGATAAAATGTTACATTTTAACATGTTGCATTTTAACATGATAAAATGTTACATTTTAACATGTTTCATTTTAACATGATAAAATGTTACATTTTAACATGTTGCATTTTAACATGATAAAATGTTACATTTTAACATGTTTCATTTTAACATGATAAAATGTTACATTTCAACATGTTTCATTTTAACATGATAAAATGTTACATTTCAATATGTGTCATTTTAACATGATAAAATGTTACATTTTAACATGTTTCATTTAAACATGATAAAATGTTACATTTTAACATGTTTCATTTTAACATGATAAAATCTTACATTTTAACATGTTTCATTTTAACATGATAAAATGTTACTTTTTAACAAGTTGCATTTTAACATGATAAAATGTTACATTTTAACATGTTGCATTTTAACATGATAAAATGTTACATTTTAACTTGTTTCATTTTAACATGATAAAATGTTACATTTTAACATGTTTTATTTAAAAATGTTACATTAAAAAATGTTACATTTTAACATGTTATATTTTAATATGTTACATTTTAACATGTTGCATTTTAAAATGATAAAATGTTACATTTTAACATGTTGCATTTTAACATGATAAAATGTTACATTTTAACATGTTGCATTTTAACATGATAAAATGTTACATTTTAACATGTTGCATTTTAACATGATAAAATGTTACATTTTAACATGTTGCATTTTAACATGATAAAATGTTACATTTTAACATGTTTCATTTTTACATGATAAAATGTTAAATTTAAAAATGTTACATTTTTACATGTTTCATTTAAACATGATAAAATGTTACATTTTAACATTTTTCATTTTAACATCATAAAATGTTACATTTTAACATGTTTCATTTTAACATGATAAAATCTTACATGTTAACATGTTTCATTTTAACATGATAAAATGTTACATTTTAACATGTTGCATTTTAACATGATTAAATGTTACATTTTAACATGTTTCATTTTAAAATGTTACATTTTAAAATGTTACATTTTAAAATGTTACATTTTAAAATGTTACATTTTAACATGTTGCATTTTAACATGATAAAATGTTACATTTTAACATGTTGCATTTTAACATGATAAAATGTTACATTTTAACATGTTGCATTTTAACATGATAAAATGTTACATTTTAACATGTTTCATTTTAACATGATAAAATGTTACATTTTAACATGTTTCATTTAAAAATGTTACATTTTAAAATGTTAAATTTTAACATGTTACATTTTAATATGTTACATTTTAACATGTTGCATTTTAACATGGTAAAATGGTACATTTTAACATGTTGCATTTTAACATGATAAAATGTTACATTTTAACATATTGCGATTTAACATGATAAAATGTTACATTTTAAAATGTTACATTTGAACATGTTACATTTTAATATGTTACATTTTAACATGTTGCATTTTAACATGGTAAAATGTTACAGTTTAACATGTTGCATTTTAACATGATAAAATGTTACATTTTAACATGTTTCATTTTAACATGATAAAATGTTAAATTTAAAAATGTTACATTTTTACATGTTTCATTTAAACATTATAAAATGTTACATTTTAACATTTTTCATTTTAACATCATAAAATGTTACATTTTAACATGTTACATTTTAATATGTCACATTTAAACACGTTGCATTTTAACATGATAAAATGTTACATTTTAACATGTTGTATTTTAACATGATAAAATGTAACATTTTAACATGTTGCATTTTAACATGTTGCATTTTAACATAATAAAATGTTACATTTTACATGTTTCATTTTAACATGAAAAAATGTTACATTTTAACATGTTTCATTTTAAAATGTTACATTTTAATATGTTACATTTTAACATGTTGCATTTTAACATGATAAAATGTTACATTTTAACATGTTTTATTTTAACATGATAAAATGTTACATTTTAACATGTTTCATTTTAACATCATAAAATGTTACATTTTAACATGTTTCATTTTAACATGATAAAATGTTACATTTTTACATGTTTCATTTTAACATGATAAAATCTTACATTTTAACATGTTTCATTTTAACATGATAAAATGTTACATTTTAACATGTTTCATTTTAACATGATAAAATGTTACATTTTAACATGTTGCATTTTAACATGATAAAATGTTACATTTTAACATGTTGCATTTTAACATGATAAAATGTTACATTTTAACATGTTTCATTTTAACATGATAAAATGTTACATTTTAAAATGTTTCATTTTAACATGATAAAATGTTACATTTTAACATGTTTCATTTTAACATGATAAAATGTTATATTAAAAAATGTTACATTTTTACATGTTTCATTTAAACATGATAAAATGTTACATTTTAACATGTTGCATTTTAACATGATAAAATGTTACATTTTAACATGTTTCATTTTAACATGATAAAATGTTACATTTTAACATGTTGCATTTTAACATGATAAAATGTTACATTTTAACATGTTGCATTTTAACATGATAAAATGTTACATTTTAACATGTTTCATTTTAAATTGTTAAATTTTAAAATGTAACATTTTAACATGTTACATTTTAATATGTTACATTTTAACATGTTTCATTTTAACATAATAAAATGTTACATTTTAACATGTTTCATTTTAACATGATAAAATGTTACATTTTAACATGTTGCATTTTAACATGATAAAATGTTACATTTTAACATGTTGCATTTTAACATGATAAAATGTTACATATTTACATGTTGCATTTTAACATGATAAAATGTTACATTTTAAAATGTTACATTTTAAAATGTTACATTTTAACATGTTACATTTTAATACGTTACATTTTAACATGTTGCATTTTAACATGATAAAATGTTACATTTTAACATGTTGCATTTTAACATGATAAAATGCTACATTTTAACGTTTCATTTTAACATGATAAAATGTTACATTTTAACATGTTTCATTTTAACATGATAAAATGTTACATTTTAACATGTTGCATTTTAACATGATAAAATGTTACATTTTTACATGTTGCATTTTAACATGATAAAAATGTTACATTTTAACATGTTGCATTTTAACATGATAAAATGTTACATTTTAAAATGTTACATTTGAACATGTTACATTTTAATATGTTACATTTTAACATTTTGCATTTTAACATGATAAAATGTTACATTTTAACATGTTGCATTTTAACATGATAAAATGTTACATTTTAACATGTTACATTTTAATATGTTACATTTTAACATGTTGCATTTTAACATGATAAAATGTTACATTTTAACATGTTGCATTTTAACATGATAAAATGTTACATTTTAACATGTTGCATTTTAACATGATAAAATGTTACATTTTAACATGTTTCATTTTAACATGATAAAATGTTACATTTTAACATGTTTCATTTAAAAATGTTACAATTTAAAATGTTACATTTTAACATGTTACATTTTAATATGTTACATTTTAACATGCTGCATTTTAACATGATAAAATGTTACATTTTAACATGTTGCATTTTAACATGATAAATGTTACATTTTAACATGTTTCATTTTAACATGATATAATGTTACATTTTAACATGTTTCATTTTAACATGATAAAATGTTACATTTTAACATGTTTCATTTTAACATGATAAAATGTTACATTTTAACATGTTTCATTTTAACACGATAAAATGTTACATTTTAACATGTTTCATTTTAACATGATAAAATGTTACATTTTAACATGTTTCATTTTAACATGATAAAATGTTACATTTTAACATGTTGCATTTTAACATGATAAAATGTAAAATTTATCATGTTTAATTTTAAAATGTTACATTTTAAAATGTAACATTTTAACATGTTACATTTTAATATGTTACATTTTAACATGTTTCATTTTAACATAATAAAATGTTACATTTTAACATGTTGCATTTTAACATGATAAAATGTTACATTTTAACATGTTGCATTTTAACATGATAAAATGTTACATTTTAACATGTTGCATTTAACATGATAAAATGTTACATTTTAACATGTTGCATTTTAACATGATAAAATGTTACATTTTAACATGTTTTATTTTAACATGATAAAATGTTACATTTAAAAATGTTACATTTTTACATGTTGCATTTTAACATGATAAAATGTTACATTTTAACATGTTTCATTTTAACATGATATAATGTTACATTTTAACATGTTTCATTTTAACATGATAAAATGTTACATTTTAACATGTTTCATTTTAACATGATGAAATGTTACATTTTAACATGTTTCATTTTAACATGATAAAATGTTACATTTTAACATGTTTCATTTTAACATGATAAAATGTTACATTTTAACATGTTTCATTTTAACATGATAAAATGTTACATTTTAACATGTTTCATTTTAACATGATAAAATGTTACATTTTAACATGTTGCATTTTAACATGATAAAATGTTACATTTTAACATGTTTCATTTTAAATTGTTACATTTTAAAATGTAACATTTTAACATGTTGCATTTTAATATGTTACATTTTAACATGTGTCATTTTAACATAATAAAATGTTACATTTTAACATGTTTCATTTTAACATGATAAAATGTTACATTTTAACGTTTCATTTTAACATGATAAAATGTTACATTTTAACATGTTGCATTTTAACATGATAAAATGTTACATTTTAACATGTTTCATTTTAACATGATAAAATGTTACATTTTAACGTTTCATTTTAACATGATAAAATGTTACATTTTAACATGATAAAATGTTACATTTTAACATGTTTCATTTTAACATGATAAAATGTTACATTTTAACATGTTTCATTTTAAAATGTTACATTTTAAAATGTAACATTTTAACATGTTACATTTTAATATGTTACATTTTAACATGTTTCATTTTAACATGATAAAATGTTACATTTTAACGTTTCATTTTAACATGATAAAATGTTACATTTTACATGTTGCATTTTAACATGATAAAATGTTTCATTTTAACATGTTGCATTTTAACATGATAAAATGTTACATTTAAAAATTTTACATTTTTACGTTTCATTTAAACATGATATAATGTTACATTTTAACATTTTTCATTTTAACATGATAAAATGTTACATTTTAACATGTTGCATTTTAACATGATAAAATGTTACATTTTAACATGTTGCATTTTAACATGATAAAATGTTACATTTTAACATGTTGCATTTTAACATGATAAAATGTTACATTTTAACATGTTGCATTTTAACATGATAAAATGTTACATTTTAACATGTTTCATTTTAACATGATATAATGTTACATTTTAACATGTTTCATTTTAACATGATAAAATGTTACATTTTAACATGTTTCATTTTAACATGATAAAATGTTACATTTTAATGTTTCATTTTAACATTATAAAATGTTACATTTTAACATGTTGCATTTTAACATGATAAAATGTTACATTTTAACATGTTTCATTTTAAAATGTTACATTTTAAAATGTTACATTTAAAAATGTTAAATTTTAAAATGTTACATTTTAGAATGTTACATTTTAATACGTTACATTTTAACATGTTGCATTTTAACATGATAAAATGTTACATTTTAACATGTTGCATTTTAACATGATAAAATGTTACATTTTAACATGTTTCATTTTAACATGATAAAATGTTACATTTTAACATGTTGCATTTTAACATGAAAAAATGTTACATTTTAAAATGTTACATTTGAACATGTTACATTTTAATTTTTTGCATTTTAACATGATAAAATGTTACATTTTAACATGTTGCATTTTAACATGATAAAATGTTACATTTTAACATGTTTCATTTTAACATGATAATATGTTACATTTTAACATGTTTCATTTTAAAATGTTACATTTTAACATGCTACATTTTAATATGTTACATTTTAACATGTTGCATTTTAACATGATAAAATGTTACATTTTAACATGTTGCATTTCAACATGATAAAAAGTTACATTTCAACATGTTGCATTTCAACATGATAAAATGTTACATTTTAACATGTTGCATTTTAACATGATAAAATGTTACATTTTAACATGTTTCATTTTAACATGATAAAATGTTACATTTTAACGTTTCATTTAAAAATGTTACAATTTAAAATGTTACATTTTAACATGTTACATTTTAATATGTTACATTTTAACATGTTGCATTTTAACATGATAAAATGTTACATTTTAACATGTTGCATTTTAACATGATAAAATGTTACATTTTAACATATTGCGATTTAACATGATAAAATGTTACATTTTAAAATGTTACATTTGAACATGTTACATTTTAATATGTTACATTTTAACATGTTGCATTTTAACATGATAAAATGTTACATTTTAACATGTTGCATTTTAACATGATAAAATGTTACATTTTAACATGTTTCATTTTAACATGATAAAATGTTACATTTTAACATGTTTCATTTTAACATGATCAAATGTTACATTTTAACGTTTCATTTTAACATGATAAAATGTTACATTTTAACATGTTTCATTTTAACATGTTACATTTTAACATGTTGCATTTTAACATGATAAAATGTTACATTTTAACATGTTTCATTTTAACATGATAAAATGTTACATTTCAATATGTGTCATTTTAACATGATAAAATGTTACATTTTAACATGTTTCATTTAAACATGATAAAATGTTACATTTTAACATGTTTCATTTTAACATGATAAAATCTTACATTTTAACATGTTTCATTTTAACATGATAAAATGTTACTTTTTAACAAGTTGCATTTTAACATGATAAAATGTTACATTTTAACATGTTGCATTTTAACATGATAAAATGTTACATTTTAACTTGTTTCATTTTAACATGATAAAATGTTACATTTTAACATGTTTTATTTAAAAATGTTACATTAAAAAATGTTACATTTTAACATGTTATATTTTAATATGTTACATTTTAACATGTTGCATTTTAAAATGATAAAATGTTACATTTTAACATGTTGCATTTTAACATGATAAAATGTTACATTTTAACATGTTGCATTTTAACATGATAAAATGTTACATTTTAACATGTTTCATTTTTACATGATAAAATGTTAAATTTAAAAATGTTACATTTTTACATGTTTCATTTAAACATGATAAAATGTTACATTTTAACATTTTTCATTTTAACATCATAAAATGTTACATTTTAACATGTTTCATTTTAACATGATAAAATCTTACATGTTAACATGTTTCATTTTAACATGATAAAATGTTACATTTTAACATGTTGCATTTTAACATGATTAAATGTTACATTTTAACATGTTTCATTTTAAAATGTTACATTTTAAAATGTTACATTTTAAAATGTTACATTTTAACATGTTGCATTTTAACATGATAAAATGTTACATTTTAACATGTTGCATTTTAACATGATAAAATGTTACATTTTAACATGTTGCATTTTAACATGATAAAATGTTACATTTTAACATGTTTCATTTTAACATGATAAAATGTTACATTTTAACATGTTTCATTTAAAAATGTTACATTTTAAAATGTTACATTTTAACATGTTACATTTTAATATGTTACATTTTAACAGGTTGCATTTTAACATAGTAAAATGGTACATTTTAACATGTTGCATTTTAACATGATAAAATGTTACATTTTAACATATTGCGATTTAACATGATAAAATGTTACATTTTAAAATGTTACATTTGAACATGTTACATTTTAATATGTTACATTTTAACATGATAAAATGTTACATTTTAACATGTTTCATTTAAAAATGTTACATTAAAAAATGTTACATTTTAACATGTTACATTTTAATATGTTACATTTTAACATGTTGCATTTTAACATGGTAAAATGTTACAGTCTAACATGTTGCATTTTAACATGATAAAATGTTACATTTTAACATGTTGCATTTTAACATGATAAAATACTACATTTTAACATGTTGCATTTTAACATGATAAAATGTTACATTTTAACATGTTTCATTTTAACATGATAAAATGTTAAATTTAAAAATGTTACATTTTTACATGTTTCATTTAAACATTATAAAATGTTACATTTAACATTTTTCATTTTAACATCATAAAATGTTACATTTTAACATGTTACATTTTAATATGTCACATTTAAACACGTTGCATTTTAACATGATAAAATGTTACATTTTAACATGTTGTATTTTAACATGATAAAATGTAACATTTTAACATGTTGCATTTTAACATGTTGCATTTTAACATAATAAAATGTTACATTTTACATGTTTCATTTTAACATGAAAAAATGTTACATTTTAACATGTTTCATTTTAAAATGTTACATTTTAATATGTTACATTTTAACATGTTGCATTTTAACATGATAAAATGTTACATTTTAACATGTTTTATTTTAACATGATAAAATGTTACATTTTAACATGTTTCATTTTAACATCATAAAATGTTACATTTTAACATGTTTCATTTTAACATGATAAAATGTTACATTTTTACATGTTTCATTTTAACATGATAAAATCTTACATTTTAACATGTTTCATTTTAACATGATAAAATTTTACATTTTAACATGTTGCATTTTAACATGATAAAATGTTACATTTTAACATGTTGCATTTTAACATGATAAAATGTTACATTTTAACATGTTTCATTTTAACATGATAAAATGTTACATTTTAAAATGTTTCATTTTAAAATGTTACATTTTAAAATGTTACATTTTAACATGTTACATTTTAATATGTTACATTTTAACATGTTGCATTTTAACATGATAAAATGTTACATTTTAACATGTTTCATTTTAACATGATAAAATGTTACATTAAAAAATGTTACATTTTTACATGTTTCATTTAAACATGATAAAATGTTACATTTTAACATTTTTCATTTTAACATCATAAAATGTTACATTTTAACATGTTACATTTTAATATGTAACATTTTAACATGTTGCATTTTAACATGATAAAATGTTACATTTTAACATGTTGCATTTTAACATGATAAAATGTTACATTTTTACATGTTGCATTTTAACATGATAAAAATGTTACATTTTAACATGTTACATTTTAATTTTTTGCATTTTAACATGATAAAATGTTACATTTTAACATGTTGCATTTTAACATGATAAAATGTTACATTTTAACATGTTTCATTTTAACATGATAATATGTTACATTTTAACATGTTTCATTTTAAAATGTTACATTTTAACATGCTACATTTTAATATGTTACATTTTAACATGTTGCATTTTAACATGATAAAATGTTACATTTTAACATGTTGCATTTCAACATGATAAAAAGTTACATTTCAACATGTTGCATTTCAACATGATAAAATGTTACATTTTAACATGTTGCATTTTAACATGATAAAATGTTACATTTTAACATGTTTCATTTTAACATGATAAAATGTTACATTTTAACGTTTCATTTAAAAATGTTACAATTTAAAATGTTACATTTTAACATGTTACATTTTAATATGTTACATTTTAACATGTTGCATTTTAACATGATAAAATGTTACATTTTAACATGTTACATTTTAACATGATAAAATGTTACATTTTAACATATTGCGATTTAACATGATAAAATGTTACATTTTAAAATGTTACATTTGAACATGTTACATTTTAATATGTTACCTTTTAACATGTTGCATTTTAACATGATAAAATGTTACATTTTAACATGTTGCATTTTAACATGATAAAATGTTACATTTTAACATGTTTCATTTTAACATGATAAAATGTTACATTTTAACATGTTTCATTTTAACATGATCAAATGTTACATTTTAACGTTTCATTTTAACATGATAAAATGTTACATTTTAACATGTTTCATTTTAACATGTTACATTTTAACATGTTGCATTTTAACATGATAAAATGTTACATTTTAACATGTTGCATTTTAACATGATAAAATGTTACATTTTAACATGTTTCATTTTAACATGATAAAATGTTACATTTTAACATGTTGCATTTTAACATGATAAAATGTTACATTTTAACATGTTTCATTTTAACATGATAAAATGTTACATTTCAATATGTGTCATTTTAACATGATAAAATGTTACATTTTAACATGTTTCATTTAAACATGATAAAATGTTACATTTTAACATGTTTCATTTTAACATGATAAAATCTTACATTTTAACATGTTTCATTTTAACATGATAAAATGTTACTTTTTAACAAGTTGCATTTTAACATGATAAAATGTTACATTTTAACATGTTGCATTTTAACATGATAAAATGTTACATTTTAACTTGTTTCATTTTAACATGATAAAATGTTACATTTTAACATGTTTTATTTAAAAATGTTACATTAAAAAATGTTACATTTTAACATGTTATATTTTAATATGTTACATTTTAACATGTTGCATTTTAAAATGATAAAATGTTACATTTTAACATGTTGCATTTTAACATGATAAAATGTTACATTTTAACATGTTGCATTTTAACATGATAAAATGTTACATTTTAACATGTTGCATTTTAACATTATAAAATGTTACATTTTAACATGTTTCATTTTTACATGATAAAATGTTAAATTTAAAAATGTTACATTTTTACATGTTTCATTTAAACATGATAAAATGTTACATTTTAACATTTTTCATTTTAACATCATAAAATGTTACATTTTAACATGTTTCATTTTAACATGATAAAATCTTACATGTTAACATGTTTCATTTTAACATGATAAAATGTTACATTTTAACATGTTGCATTTTAACATGATTAAATGTTACATTTTAACATGTTTCATTTTAAAATGTTACATTTTAAAATGTTACATTTTAAAATGTTACATTTTAACATGTTGCATTTTAACATGATAAAATGTTACATTTTAACATGTTGCATTTTAACATGATAAAATGTTACATTTTAACATGTTGCATTTTAACATGATAAAATGTTACATTTTAACATGTTTCATTTTAACATGATAAAATGTTACATTTTAACATGTTTCATTTAAAAATGTTACATTTTAAAATGTTACATTTTAACATGTTGCATTTTAACATGATAAAATGTTACATTTTAACATGTTGCATTTTAACATGATAAAATGTTACATTATAACATGTTTCAATTTAACATGATAAAATGTTACATTTTAACATGTTACATTTTTATATGTTACATTTTAACATGTTGCATTTTAACATGATAAAATGTTACATTTTAACATGTTGCATTTTAACATGATAAAATGTTACATTTTAACATGTTGCATTTTAACATGATAAAATGTTACATTTTAACATGTTTCATTTTAACATGATAAAATGTTACATTTTAACATGTTTCATTTAAAAATGTTACATTTTAAAATGTTACATTTTAACATGTTACATTTTAATATGTTACATTTTAACATGTTACATTTTAATATGTTACATTTTAACATGTTGCATTTTAACATGATAAAATGTTACATTTTAACATATTGCGATTTAACATGATAAAATGTTACATTTTAAAATGTTACATTTGAACATGTTACATTTTAATATGTTACATTTTACCATGTTGCATTTTAACATGATAAAATGTTACATTTTAACATGTTGCATTTTAACATGATAAAATGTTACATTTTAACATGTTTCATTTTAACATGATAAAATGTTACATTTTAACATGTTTCATTTTAACATAATAAAATGTTACATTTTAACATGTTTCATTTTAACATGATAAAATGTTACATTTAAACATGTTTCATTTTAACATGATAAAATTTTACATTTTAACATGTTTCATTTTAACATGATAAAATGTTACATTTTAACATGTTTCATTTTAACATGATAAAATGTTACATTTTAACATGTTTCATTTTAACATGATAAAATGTTACATTTTAACATGTTGCATTTTAACATGATAAAATGTTACATTTTAACTTGTTTCATTTTAACATGATAAAATGTTACATTTTTACATGTTTCATTTAAAAATGTTACATTAAAAAATGTTACATTTTAACATGTTACATTTTAATATGTTACATTTTAACATGTTGCATTTTAACATGATAAAATGTTACATTTTAACATGTTGCATTTTAACATGATAAAATGTTACATTTTAACATGTTGCATTTTAACATGATAAAATGTTACATTTTAACATGTTTCATTTTAACATGATAAAATGTTACATTTAAAAATGTTACATTTTTACATGTTTCATTTAAACATGATAAAATGTTACATTTTAACATTTTCCATTTTAACATCATAAAAAGTTACATTTTAACATGTTACATTTTAATATGTTACATTTAAACATGTTGCATTTTAACATGATAAAATGTTACATTTTAACATGTTGCATTTTAACATGATAAAATGTTACATTTAAACATGTTTCATTTTAACATGATAACATTTTACATTTTAACATGTTTCATTTTAACATGATAAAATGTTACATTTTAACATGTTTCATTTTAACATGATAAAATGTTACATTTTAACATGTTTCATTTTAACATGATAAAATTCATTTTAACATCATAAAATGTTACATTTTAACATGTTTCATTTTAACATGATAAAATGTTACATTTTAACATGTTGCATTTTAACATGATAAAATGTTACATTTTAACATGTTTCATTTTAACATGATAAAATGTTACATTTTAACATGTTTCATTTAAAAATGTTACATTTTAAAATGTTACATTTTAACATGTTACATTTTAATATGTTACATTTTAACATGTTGCATTTTAACATAGTAAAATGTTACATTTTAACATGTTGCATTTTAACATGATAAAATGTTACATTTTAACATATTGCGATTTAACATGATAAAATGTTACATTTTAAAATGTTACATTTGAACATGTTACATTTTAATATGTTACATTTTAACATGTTGCATTTTAACATGATAAAATGTTACATTTTAACATGTTGCATTTTAACATGATAAAATGTTACATTTTAACATGTTTCATTTTAACATGATAAAATGTTACATTTTAACATGTTTCATTTTAACATGATAAAATGTTACATTTTAACATGTTTCATTTTAACATGATAAAATGTTACATTTAAACATGTTTCATTTTAACATGATAAAATTTTACATTTTAACATGTTTCATTTTAACATGATAAAATGTTACATTTTAACATGTTTCATTTTAACATGATAAAATGTTACATTTTAACATGTTTCATTTTAACATGATAAAATGTTACATTTTAACATGTTGCATTTTAACATGATAAAATGTTACATTTTAACATGTTTCATTTTAACATGATATAATGTTACATTTTAACATGTTTCATTTTAACATGATAAAATGTTACATTTTAACATGTTTCATTTTAACATGATAAAATGTTACATTTTAACGTTTCATTTTAACATGATAAAATGTTACATTTTAACATTTTGCATTTTAACATGATAAAATGTTACATTTTAACATGTTTCATTTTAAAATGTTACATTTTAAAATGTTACATTTAAAAATGTTAAATTTTAAAATGTTACATTTTAACATGTTACATTTTAATACGTTACATTTTAACATGTTGCATTTTAACATGATAAAATGTTACATTTTAACATGTTGCATTTTAACATGATAAAATGTTACATTTTAAAATGTTAAATTTTAAAATGTTACATTTTAAAATGTTACATTTGAACATGTTACATTTTAATATGTTACATTTTATCATGTTGCATTTTAACATGATAAAATGTTACATTTTAACATGTTGCATTTTAACATGATAAAATGTTACATTTTAACATGTTTCATTTTAACATGATAAAATTTTACATTTTAACATGTTTCATTTTAACATGATAAAATGTTACATTTTAACATGTTTCATTTTAACATGATAAAATGTTACATTTTAACATGTTTCATTTTAACATGATAATATGTTACATTTTAACATGTTTCATTTTAAAATGTTACATTTTAACATGTTACATTTTAATATGTTACATTTTAACATGTTGCATTTTAACATGATAAAATGTTACATTTTAACATGTTGCATTTCAACATGATAAAATGTTACATTTTAACATGTTGCATTTTAACATGATAAAATGTTACATTTAAACATGTTTCATTTTAACATGATAAAATGTTACATTTAAACATGTTTCATTTAAAAATGTTACAATTTAAAATGTTACATTTTAACATGTTACATTTTAATATGTTACATTTTAACATGTTGCATTTTAACATGATAAAATGTTACATTTTAACATGTTGCATTTTAACATGATAAAATGTTACATTTTAACATATTGTGATTTAACATGATAAAATGTTACATTTTAAAATGTTACATTTGAACATGTTACATTTTAATATGTTACATTTTAACATGTTGCATTTTAACATGATAAAATGTTACATTTTAACATGTTGCATTTTAACATGATAAAATGTTACATTTTAACATGTTGCATTTTAACATGATAAAATGTTACATTATAACATGTTTCAATTTAACATGATAAAATGTTACATTTTAACATGTTACATTTTTATATGTTACATTTTAACATGTTGCATTTTAACATGATAAAATGTTACATTTTAACATGTTGCATTTTAACATGATAAAATGTTACATTTTAACATGTTGCATTTTAACATGATAAAATGTTACATTTTAACATGTTTCATTTTAACATGATAAAATGTTACATTTTAACATGTTTCATTTAAAAATGTTACATTTTAAAATGTTACATTTTAACATGTTACATTTTAATATGTTACATTTTAACATGTTGCATTTTAACATAGTAAAATGTTACATTTTAACATGTTGCATTTTAACATGATAAAATGTTACATTTTAACATATTGCGATTTAACATGATAAAATGTTACATTTTAAAATGTTACATTTGAACATGTTACATTTTAATATGTTACATTTTACCATGTTGCATTTTAACATGATAAAATGTTACATTTTAACATGTTGCATTTTAACATGATAAAATGTTACATTTTAACATGTTTCATTTTAACATGATAAAATGTTACATTTTAACATGTTTCATTTTAACATGATAAAATGTTACATTTTAACATGATAAAATGTTACATTTAAACATGTTTCATTTTAACATGATAAAATTTTACATTTTAACATGCTTCATTTTAACATGTTTCATTTTAACATGATAAAATGTTACATTTTAACATGTTTCATTTTAACATGATAAAAGGTTACATTTTAACATGTTTCATTTTAACATGATAAAATGTTACATTTTAACATGTTTCATTTTAACATGTTACATTTTAACATGTTGCATTTTAACATGATAAAATGTTACATTTTAACATGTTGCATTTTAACATGATGAAATGTTACATTTTAACATGTTTCATTTTAACATGATGAAATGTTACATTTTAACATGTTTCATTTTAACATGATAAAATGTTACATTTTAACATGTTGCATTTTAACATGATAAAATGTTACATTTTAACATGTTTCATTTTAACATGATAAAATGTTACATTTTAACATGTTTCATTTTAACATGGTAAAATGTTACATTTTAACATGTTTCATTTTAACATGATAAAATGTTACATTTTAAAATGTTTCATTTTAAAATGTTACATTTTAAAATGTTACATTTTAACATGTTACATTTTAATATGTTACATTTTAACATGTTGCATTTTAACATGATAAAATGTTACATTTTAACATGTTTCATTTTAACATGATAAAATGTTACATTAAAAAATGTTACATTTTTACATGTTTCATTTAAACATGATAAAATGTTACATTTTAACATTTTTTATTTTAACATCATAAAATGTTACATTTTAACATGTTACATTTTAATATGTTATATTTTAACATGTTGCATTTTAACATGATAAAATGTTACATTTTAACATGTTGCATTTTAACATGTTGCATTTTAACATGATAAAATGTTACATTTTAACATGTTGCATTTTTACATGATAAAATGTTACATTTTAACATGTTGCATTTTAACATGATAAAATGTTACATTTTAACATGTTGCATTTTAACATGATAAAATGTTACATTTTAACATGTTGCATTTTAACATGATAAAATGTTACATTTTAACATGTTGCATTTTAACATGATAAAATGTTACATTATAACATGTTTCAATTTAACATGATAAAATGTTACATTTTAACATGTTACATTTTTATATGTTACATTTTAACATGTTGCATTTTAACATGATAAAATGTTACATTTTAACATGTTGCATTTTAACATGATAAAATGTTACATTTTAACATGTTGCATTTTAACATGATAAAATGTTACATTTTAACATGTTTCATTTTAACATGATAAAATGTTACATTTTAACATGTTTCATTTAAAAATGTTACATTTTAAAATGTTACATTTTAACATGTTACATTTTAATATGTTACATTTTAACATGTTGCATTTTAACATAGTAAAATGTTACATTTTAACATGTTGCATTTTAACATGATAAAATGTTACATTTTAACATATTGCGATTTAACATGATAAAATGTTACATTTTAAAATGTTACATTTGAACATGTTACATTTTAATATGTTACATTTTACCATGTTGCATTTTAACATGATAAAATGTTACATTTTAACATGTTGCATTTTAACATGATAAAATGTTACATTTTAACATGTTTCATTTTAACATGATAAAATGTTACATTTTAACATGTTTCATTTTAACATGATAAAATGTTACATTTTAACATGTTTCATTTTAACATGATAAAATGTTACATTTAAACATGTTTCATTTTAACATGATAAAATTTTACATTTTAACATGCTTCATTTTAACATGTTTCATTTTAACATGATAAAATGTTACATTTTAACATGTTTCATTTTAACATGATAAAATGTTACATTTTAACATGTTTCATTTTAACATGATAAAATGTTACATTTTAACTTGTTGCATTTTAACATGATAAAATGTTACATTTTAACTTGTTTCATTTTAACATGATAAAATGTTACATTTTTACATGTTTCATTTAAAAATGTTACATTAAAAAATGTTACATTTTAACATGTTACATTTTAATATGTTACATTTTAACATGTTGCATTTTAACATGATAAAATGTTACATTTTAACATGTTGCATTTTAACATGATAAAATGTTACATTTTAACATGTTGCATTTTAACATGATAAAATGTTACATTTTAACATGTTTCATTTTAACATGATAAAATGTTACATTTAAAAATGTTACATTTTTACATGTTTCATTTAAACATGATAAAATGTTACATTTTAACATTTTCCATTTTAACATCATAAAATGTTACATTTTAACATGTTACATTTTAATATGTTACATTTAAACATGTTGCATTTTAACATGATAAAATGTTACATTTTAACATGTTGCATTTTAACATGATAAAATGTTACATTTAAACATGTTTCATTTTAACATGATAAAATTTTACATTTTAACATGTTTCATTTTAACATGATAAAATGTTACATTTTAACATGTTTCATTTTAACATGATAAAATGTTACATTTTAACATGTTTCATTTTAACATGATAAAATGTTACATTTTAACATGCTTCATTTTAACATCATAAAATGTTACATTTTAACATGTTTCATTTTAACATGATAAAATGTTACATTTTAACATGTTGCATTTTAACATGATAAAATGTTAGATTTTAACATGTTTCATTTTAACATGATAAAATGTTACATTTTAACATGTTTCATTTAAAAATGTTACATTTTAAAATGTTACATTTTAACATGTTACATTTTAATATGTTACATTTTAACATGTTGCATTTTAACATGGTAAAATGTTACATTTTAACATGTTGCATTTTAACATGATAAAATGTTACATTTTAACATATTGCGATTTAACATGATAAAATGTTACATTTTAAAATGTTACATTTGAACATGTTACATTTTAATATGTTACATTTTAACATGTTGCATTTTAACATGATAAAATGTTACATTTTAACATGTTGCATTTTAACATGATAAAATGTTACATTTTAAGATGTTTCATTTTAACATGATAAAATGTTACATTTTAACATGTTTCATTTTAACATGATAAAATGTTACATTTTAACATGTTTCATTTTAACATGATAAAATGTTACATTTAAACATGTTTCATTTTAACATGATAAAATTTTACATTTTAACATGTTTCATTTTAACATGATAAAATGTTACATTTTAACATGTTTCATTTTAACATGATAAAATGTTACATTTTAACATGTTTCATTTTAACATGATAAAATGTTACATTTTAACATGTTGCATTTTAACATGATAAAATGTTTCATTTTAACTTGTTTCATTTTAACATGATAAAATGTTACATTTTTACGTTTCATTTAAAAATGTTACATTAAAAAATGTTACATTTTAACATGTTACATTTTAAAATGTTACATTTTAACATGTTGCATTTTAACATGATAAAATGTTACCTTTTAACATGTTGCATTTTAACATGATAAAATGTTACATTTTAACATGTTGCATTTTAACATGATAAAATGTTTCATTTTAACATGTTGCATTTTTACATGATAAAATGTTACATTTTAACATGTTGCATTTTAACATGATAAAATGTTACATTTTAACATGTTTCATTTTAACATGATATAATGTTACATTTTAACATGTTTCATTTTAACATGATAAAATGTTACATTTTAACATGTTTCATTTTAACATGATAAAATGTTACATTTTAACGTTTCATTTTAACATGATAAAATGTTACATTTTAACATTTTGCATTTTAACATGATAAAATGTTACATTTTAACATGTTTCATTTTAAAATGTTACATTTTAAAATGTTACATTTAAAAATGTTAAATTTTAAAATGTTACATTTTAACATGTTACATTTTAATACGTTACATTTTAACATGTTGCATTTTAACATGATATAATGTTACATTTTAACATGTTGCATTTTAACATGATAAAATGTTACATTTTAACATGTTGCATTTTAACATGATAAAATGTTACATTTTAACATGTTTCATTTTAACATGATATAATGTTACATTTTAACATGTTTCATTTTAACATGATAAAATGTTACATTTTAACATGTTTCATTTTAACATGATAAAATGTTACATTTTAACGTTTCATTTTAACATGATAAAATGTTACATTTTAACATTTTGCATTTTAACATGATAAAATGTTACATTTTAACATGTTTCATTTTAAAATGTTACATTTTAAAATGTTACATTTAAAAATGTTAAATTTTAAAATGTTACATTTTAACATGTTACATTTTAATACGTTACATTTTAACATGTTGCATTTTAACATGATATAATGTTACATTTTAACATGTTGCATTTTAACATGATAAAATGTTACATTTTAAAATGTTAAATTTTAAAATGTTACATTTTAAAATGTTACATTTGAACATGTTACATTTTAATATGTTACATTTTATCATGTTGCATTTTAACATGATAAAATGTTACATTTTAACATGTTGCATTTTAACATGATAAAATGTTACATTTTAACATGTTTCATTTTAACATGATAAAATGTCACATTTTAACATGTTTCATTTTAACATGATAAAATGTTACATTTTAACATGTTTCATTTTAACATGATAAAATGTTACTTTTTAACATGTTGCATTTTAACATGATAAAATGTTACATTTTAACATGTTGCATTTTAACATGATAAAATGTTACATTTTAACTTGTTTCATTTTAACATGATAACATGTTACATTTTAACATGTTTCATTTAAAAATGTTACATTAAAAAATGTTACATTTTAACATGTTATATTTTAATATGTTACATTTTAACATGTTGCATTTTAACATGATAAAATGTTACATTTTAACATGTTGCATTTTAACATGATAAAATGTTACATTTTAACATGTTGCAATTTAACATGATAAAATGTTACATTTTAACATGTTGCATTTTAACATGATAAAATGTTACATTTTAACATGTTTCATTTTAACATGATAAAATGTTAAATTTAAAAATGTTACATTTTTACATGTTTCATTTAAACATGATAAAATGTTACATTTTAACATTTTTCATTTTAACATCATAAAATGTTACATTTTAACATGTTTCATTTTAACATGATAAAATCTTACATTTTAACATGTTTCATTTTAACATGATAAAATGTTACATTTTAACATGTTGCATTTTAACATGATAAAATGTTACATTTTAACATGTTGCATTTTAACATGATAAAATGTTACATTTTAACATGTTTCATTTTAACATGATAAAATGTTACATTTTAACATGTTTCATTTTAACATGATAAAATGTTACATTCTAACATGTTTCATTTTAACATGATAAAATGTTACATTTTAACATGTTTCATTTTAACATGATAAAATTCATTTTAACATCATAAAATGTTACATTTTAACATGTTTCATTTTAACATGATAAAATGTTACATTTTAACATGTTGCATTTTAACATGATAAAATGTTACATTTTAACATGTTTCATTTTAACATGATAAAATGTTACATTTTAACATGTTTCATTTAAAAATGTTACATTTTAAAATGTTACATTTTAACATGTTACATTTTAATATGTTACATTTTAACATTTTCCATTTTAACATCATAAAATGTTACATTTTAACATGTTACATTTTAATATGTTACATTTAAACATGTTGCATTTTAACATGATAAAATGTTACATTTTAACATGTTGCATTTTAACATGATAAAATGTTACATTTAAACATGTTTCATTTTAACATGATAAAATTTTACATTTTAACATGTTTCATTTTAACATGATAAAATGTTACATTCTAACATGTTTCATTTTAACATGATAAAATGTTACATTTTAACATGTTTCATTTTAACATGATAAAATTCATTTTAACATCATAAAATGTTACATTTTAACATGTTTCATTTTAACATGATAAAATGTTACATTTTAACATGTTGCATTTTAACATGATAAAATGGTACATTTTAACATGTTTCATTTTAACATGATAAAATGTTACATTTTAACATGTTTCATTTAAAAATGTTACATTTTAAAATGTTACATTTTAACATGTTACATTTTAATATGTTACATTTTAACATGTTGCATTTTAACATAGTAAAATGTTACATTTTAACATGTTGCATTTTAACATGATAAAATGTTACATTTTAACATATTGCGATTTAACATGATAAAATGTTACATTTTAAATTGTTACATTTGAACATGTTACATTTTAATATGTTACATTTTAACATGTTGCATTTTAACATGATAAAATGTTACATTTTAACATGTTGCATTTTAACATGATAAAATGTTACATTTTAACATGTTTCATTTTAACATGATAAAATGTTACATTTTAACATGTTTCATTTTAACATGATAAAATGTTACATTTTAACATGTTTCATTTTAACATGATAAAATGTTACATTTTAACATGTTTCATTTTAACATGATAAAATGTTACATTTAAACATGTTTCATTTTAACATGATAAAATTTTACATTTTAACATGTTTCATTTTAACATGATAAAATGTTACATTTTAACATGTTTCATTTTAACATGATAAAATGTTACATTTTAACATGTTTCATTTTAACATGATAAAATGTTACATTTTAACATGTTGCATTTTAACATGATAAAATGTTACATTTTAACTTGTTTCATTTTAACATGATAAAATGTTACATTTTTACGTTTCATTTAAAAATGTTACATTAAAAAATGTTACATTTTAACATGTTACATTTTAATATGTTACATTTTAACATGTTGCATTTTAACATGATAAAATGTTACATTTTAACATGTTGCATTTTAACATGATAAAATGTTACATTTTAACATGTTGCATTTTAACATGATAAAATGTTACATTTTAACATGTTGCATTTTAACATGATAAAATGTTTCATTTTAACTTGTTTCATTTTAACATGATAAAATGTTACATTTTTACGTTTCATTTAAAAATGTTACATTAAAAAATGTTACATTTTAACATGTTACATTTTAATATGTTACATTTTAACATGTTGCATTTTAACATGATAAAATGTTACATTTTAACATGTTGCATTTTAACATGATAAAATGTTACATTTTAACATGTTGCATTTTAACATGATAAAATGTTACATTTTAACATGTTGCATTTTAACATGATAAAATGTTACATTTTAACATGTTTCATTTTAACATGATAAAATGTTACATTTTAACATGTTTCATTTTAACATGATCAAATGTTACATTTTAACGTTTCATTTTAACATGATAAAATGTTACATTTTAACATGTTTCATTTTAACATGTTACATTTTAACATGTTGCATTTTAACATGATAAAATGTTACATTTTAACATGTTGCATTTTAACATGATAAAATGTTACATTTTAACATGTTTCATTTTAACATGATAAAATGTTACATTTTAACATGTTGCATTTTAACATGATAAAATGTTACATTTTAACATGTTTCATTTTAACATGATAAAATGTTACATTTCAACATGTTTCATTTTAACATGATAAAATGTTACATTTCAATATGTGTCATTTTAACATGATAAAATGTTACATTTTAACATGTTTCATTTAAACATGATAAAATGTTACATTTTAACATGTTTCATTTTAACATGATAAAATCTTACATTTTAACATGTTTCATTTTAACATGATAAAATGTTACTTTTTAACAAGTTGCATTTTAACATGATAAAATGTTACATTTTAACATGTTGCATTTTAACATGATAAAATGTTACATTTTAACTTGTTTCATTTTAACATGATAAAATGTTACATTTTAACATGTTTTATTTAAAAATGTTACATTAAAAAATGTTACATTTTAACATGTTATATTTTAATATGTTACATTTTAACATGTTGCATTTTAAAATGATAAAATGTTACATTTTAACATGTTGCATTTTAACATGATAAAATGTTACATTTTAACATGTTGCATTTTAACATGATAAAATGTTACATTTTAACATGTTGCATTTTAACATGATAAAATGTTACATTTTAACATGTTGCATTTTAACATGATAAAATGTTACATTTTAACATGTTTCATTTTAACATGATAAAATCTTACATGTTAACATGTTTCATTTTAACATGATAAAATGTTACATTTTAACATGTTGCATTTTAACATGATTAAATGTTACATTTTAACATGTTTCATTTTAAAATGTTACATTTTAAAATGTTACATTTTAAAATGTTACATTTTAAAATGTTACATTTTAACATGTTGCATTTTAACATGATAAAATGTTACATTTTAACATGTTGCATTTTAACATGTTGCATTTTAACATGATAAAATGTTACATTTTAACATGTTGCATTTTAACATGATAAAATGTTACATTTTAACATGTTTCATTTTAACATGATAAAATGTTACATTTTAACATGTTTCATTTAAAAATGTTACATTTTAAAATGTTAAATTTTAACATGTTACATTTTAATATGTTACATTTTAACATGTTGCATTTTAACATGGTAAAATGGTACATTTTAACATGTTGCATTTTAACATGATAAAATGTTACATTTTAACATATTGCGATTTAACATGATAAAATGTTACATTTTAAAATGTTACATTTGAACATGTTACATTTTAATATGTTACATTTTAACATGTTGCATTTTAACATGGTAAAATGTTACAGTTTAACATGTTGCATTTTAACATGATAAAATGTTACATTTTAACATGTTTCATTTTAACATGATAAAATGTTAAATTTAAAAATGTTACATTTTTACATGTTTCATTTAAACATTATAAAATGTTACATTTTAACATTTTTCATTTTAACATCATAAAATGTTACATTTTAACATGTTACATTTTAATATGTCACATTTAAACACGTTGCATTTTAACATGATAAAATGTTACATTTTAACATGTTGTATTTTAACATGATAAAATGTAACATTTTAACATGTTGCATTTTAACATGTTGCATTTTAACATAATAAAATGTTACATTTTACATGTTTCATTTTAACATGAAAAAATGTTACATTTTAACATGTTTCATTTTAAAATGTTACATTTTAATATGTTACATTTTAACATGTTGCATTTTAACATGATAAAATGTTACATTTTAACATGTTTTATTTTAACATGATAAAATGTTACATTTTAACATGTTTCATTTTAACATCATAAAATGTTACATTTTAACATGTTTCATTTTAACATGATAAAATGTTACATTTTTACATGTTTCATTTTAACATGATAAAATCTTACATTTTAACATGTTTCATTTTAACATGATAAAATGTTACATTTTAACATGTTTCATTTTAACATGATAAAATGTTACATTTTAACATGTTGCATTTTAACATGATAAAATGTTACATTTTAACATGTTGCATTTTAACATGATAAAATGTTACATTTTAACATGTTTCATTTTAACATGATAAAATGTTACATTTTAAAATGTTTCATTTTAACATGATAAAATGTTACATTTTAACATGTTTCATTTTAACATGATAAAATGTTATATTAAAAAATGTTACATTTTTACATGTTTCATTTAAACATGATAAAATGTTACATTTTAACATGTTGCATTTTAACATGATAAAATGTTACATTTTAACATGTTTCATTTTAACATGATAAAATGTTACATTTTAACATGTTGCATTTTAACATGATAAAATGTTACATTTTAACATGTTGCATTTTAACATGATAAAATGTTACATTTTAACATGTTTCATTTTAAATTGTTACATTTTAAAATGTAACATTTTAACATGTTACATTTTAATATGTTACATTTTAACATGTTTCATTTTAACATAATAAAATGTTACATTTTA
Source organism: Macrosteles quadrilineatus (assembly GCF_028750875.1). Taxonomy (NCBI): domain Eukaryota; kingdom Metazoa; phylum Arthropoda; class Insecta; order Hemiptera; family Cicadellidae; genus Macrosteles; species Macrosteles quadrilineatus. The sequence goes on from NW_026542710.1 coordinate 316,157, forward strand.
ACATGTTTCATTTTAACATGATAAAATGTTACATTTTAACATGTTGCATTTTAACATGATAAAATGTTACATTTTAACATGTTGCATTTTAACATGATAAAATGTTACATATTTACATGTTGCATTTTAACATGATAAAATGTTACATTTTAAAATGTTACATTTTAAAATGTTACATTTTAACATGTTACATTTTAATACGTTACATTTTAACATGTTGCATTTTAACATGATAAAATGTTACATTTTAACATGTTGCATTTTAACATGATAAAATGCTACATTTTAACGTTTCATTTTAACATGATAAAATGTTACATTTTAACATGTTTCATTTTAACATGATAAAATGTTACATTTTAACATGTTGCATTTTAACATGATAAAATGTTACATTTTTACATGTTGCATTTTAACATGATAAAAATGTTACATTTTAACATGTTGCATTTTAACATGATAAAATGTTACATTTTAAAATGTTACATTTGAACATGTTACATTTTAATATGTTACATTTTAACATTTTGCATTTTAACATGATAAAATGTTACATTTTAACATGTTGCATTTTAACATGATAAAATGTTACATTTTAACATGTTACATTTTAATATGTTACATTTTAACATGTTGCATTTTAACATGATAAAATGTTACATTTTAACATGTTGCATTTTAACATGATAAAATGTTACATTTTAACATGTTGCATTTTAACATGATAAAATGTTACATTTTAACATGTTTCATTTTAACATGATAAAATGTTACATTTTAACATGTTTCATTTAAAAATGTTACAATTTAAAATGTTACATTTTAACATGTTACATTTTAATATGTTACATTTTAACATGCTGCATTTTAACATGATAAAATGTTACATTTTAACATGTTGCATTTTAACATGATAAATGTTACATTTTAACATGTTTCATTTTAACATGATATAATGTTACATTTTAACATGTTTCATTTTAACATGATAAAATGTTACATTTTAACATGTTTCATTTTAACATGATAAAATGTTACATTTTAACATGTTTCATTTTAACACGATAAAATGTTACATTTTAACATGTTTCATTTTAACATGATAAAATGTTACATTTTAACATGTTTCATTTTAACATGATAAAATGTTACATTTTAACATGTTGCATTTTAACATGATAAAATGTAAAATTTATCATGTTTAATTTTAAAATGTTACATTTTAAAATGTAACATTTTAACATGTTACATTTTAATATGTTACATTTTAACATGTTTCATTTTAACATAATAAAATGTTACATTTTAACATGTTGCATTTTAACATGATAAAATGTTACATTTTAACATGTTGCATTTTAACATGATAAAATGTTACATTTTAACATGTTGCATTTAACATGATAAAATGTTACATTTTAACATGTTGCATTTTAACATGATAAAATGTTACATTTTAACATGTTTTATTTTAACATGATAAAATGTTACATTTAAAAATGTTACATTTTTACATGTTGCATTTAACATGATAAAATGTTACATTTTAACATGTTTCATTTTAACATGATATAATGTTACATTTTAACATGTTTCATTTTAACATGATAAAATGTTACATTTTAACATGTTTCATTTTAACATGATGAAATGTTACATTTTAACATGTTTCATTTTAACATGATAAAATGTTACATTTTAACATGTTTCATTTTAACATGATAAAATGTTACATTTTAACATGTTTCATTTTAACATGATAAAATGTTACATTTTAACATGTTTCATTTTAACATGATAAAATGTTACATTTTAACATGTTGCATTTTAACATGATAAAATGTTACATTTTAACATGTTTCATTTTAAATTGTTACATTTTAAAATGTAACATTTTAACATGTTGCATTTTAATATGTTACATTTTAACATGTGTCATTTTAACATAATAAAATGTTACATTTTAACATGTTTCATTTTAACATGATAAAATGTTACATTTTAACGTTTCATTTTAACATGATAAAATGTTACATTTTAACATGTTGCATTTTAACATGATAAAATGTTACATTTTAACATGTTTCATTTTAACATGATAAAATGTTACATTTTAACGTTTCATTTTAACATGATAAAATGTTACATTTTAACATGATAAAATGTTACATTTTAACATGTTTCATTTTAACATGATAAAATGTTACATTTTAACATGTTTCATTTTAAAATGTTACATTTTAAAATGTAACATTTTAACATGTTACATTTTAATATGTTACATTTTAACATGTTTCATTTTAACATGATAAAATGTTACATTTTAAACGTTTCATTTTAACATGATAAAATGTTACATTTTACATGTTGCATTTTAACATGATAAAATGTTTCATTTTAACATGTTGCATTTTAACATGATAAAATGTTACATTTAAAAATTTTACATTTTTACGTTTCATTTAAACATGATATAATGTTACATTTTAACATTTTTCATTTTAACATGATAAAATGTTACATTTTAACATGTTGCATTTTAACATGATAAAATGTTACATTTTAACATGTTGCATTTTAACATGATAAAATGTTACATTTTAACATGTTGCATTTTAACATGATAAAATGTTACATTTTAACATGTTGCATTTTAACATGATAAAATGTTACATTTTAACATGTTTCATTTTAACATGATATAATGTTACATTTTAACATGTTTCATTTTAACATGATAAAATGTTACATTTTAACATGTTTCATTTTAACATGATAAAATGTTACATTTTAATGTTTCATTTTAACATGATAAAATGTTACATTTTAACATGTTGCATTTTAACATGATAAAATGTTACATTTTAACATGTTTCATTTTAAAATGTTACATTTTAAAATGTTACATTTAAAAATGTTAAATTTTAAAATGTTACATTTTAGAATGTTACATTTTAATACGTTACATTTTAACATGTTGCATTTTAACATGATAAAATGTTACATTTTAACATGTTGCATTTTAACATGATAAAATGTTACATTTTAACATGTTTCATTTTAACATGATAAAATGTTACATTTTAACATGTTGCATTTTAACATGAAAAAATGTTACATTTTAAAATGTTACATTTGAACATGTTACATTTTAATTTTTTGCATTTTAACATGATAAAATGTTACATTTTAACATGTTGCATTTTAACATGATAAAATGTTACATTTTAACATGTTTCATTTTAACATGATAATATGTTACATTTTAACATGTTTCATTTTAAAATGTTACATTTTAACATGCTACATTTTAATATGTTACATTTTAACATGTTGCATTTTAACATGATAAAATGTTACATTTTAACATGTTGCATTTCAACATGATAAAAAGTTACATTTCAACATGTTGCATTTCAACATGATAAAATGTTACATTTTAACATGTTGCATTTTAACATGATAAAATGTTACATTTTAACATGTTTCATTTTAACATGATAAAATGTTACATTTAACGTTTCATTTAAAAATGTTACAATTTAAAATGTTACATTTTAACATGTTACATTTTAATATGTTACATTTTAACATGTTGCATTTTAACATGATAAAATGTTACATTTTAACATGTTGCATTTTAACATGATAAAATGTTACATTTTAACATATTGCGATTTAACATGATAAAATGTTACATTTTAAAATGTTACATTTGAACATGTTACATTTTAATATGTTACATTTTAACATGTTGCATTTTAACATGATAAAATGTTACATTTTACATGTTGCATTTTAACATGATAAAATGTTACATTTTAACATGTTTCATTTTAACATGATAAAATGTTACATTTTAACATGTTTCATTTTAACATGATCAAATGTTACATTTTAACGTTTCATTTTAACATGATAAAATGTTACATTTTAACATGTTTCATTTTAACATGTTACATTTTAACATGTTGCATTTTAACATGATAAAATGTTACATTTTAACATGTTTCATTTTAACATGATAAAATGTTACATTTCAATATGTGTCATTTTAACATGATAAAATGTTACATTTTAACATGTTTCATTTAAACATGATAAAATGTTACATTTTAACATGTTTAATTTTAACATGATAAAATCTTACATTTTAACATGTTTCATTTTAACATGATAAAATGTTACTTTTTAACAAGTTGCATTTTAACATGATAAAATGTTACATTTTAACATGTTGCATTTTAACATGATAAAATGTTACATTTTAACTTGTTTCATTTTAACATGATAAAATGTTACATTTTAACATGTTTTATTTAAAAATGTTACATTAAAAAATGTTACATTTTAACATGTTATATTTTAATATGTTACATTTTAACATGTTGCATTTTAAAATGATAAAATGTTACATTTTAACATGTTGCATTTTAACATGATAAAATGTTACATTTTAACATGTTGCATTTTAACATGATAAAATGTTACATTTTAACATGTTTCATTTTTACATGATAAAATGTTAAATTTAAAAATGTTACATTTTTACATGTTTCATTTAAACATGATAAAATGTTACATTTTAACATTTTTCATTTTAACATCATAAAATGTTACATTTTAACATGTTTCATTTTAACATGATAAAATCTTACATGTTAACATGTTTCATTTTAACATGATAAAATGTTACATTTTAACATGTTGCATTTTAACATGATTAAATGTTACATTTTAACATGTTTCATTTTAAAATGTTACATTTTAAAATGTTACATTTTAAAATGTTACATTTTAACATGTTGCATTTTAACATGATAAAATGTTACATTTTAACATGTTGCATTTTAACATGATAAAATGTTACATTTTAACATGTTGCATTTTAACATGATAAAATGTTACATTTTAACATGTTTCATTTTAACATGATAAAATGTTACATTTTAACATGTTTCATTTAAAATGTTACATTTTAAAATGTTACATTTTAACATGTTACATTTTAATATGTTACATTTTAACAGGTTGCATTTTAACATAGTAAAATGGTACATTTTAACATGTTGCATTTTAACATGATAAAATGTTACATTTTAACATATTGCGATTTAACATGATAAAATGTTACATTTTAAAATGTTACATTTGAACATGTTACATTTTAATATGTTACATTTTAACATGATAAAATGTTACATTTTAACATGTTTCATTTAAAAATGTTACATTAAAAAATGTTACATTTTAACATGTTACATTTTAATATGTTACATTTTAACATGTTGCATTTTAACATGGTAAAATGTTACAGTCTAACATGTTGCATTTTAACATGATAAAATGTTACATTTTAACATGTTGCATTTTAACATGATAAAATACTACATTTTAACATGTTGCATTTTAACATGATAAAATGTTACATTTTAACATGTTTCATTTTAACATGATAAAATGTTAAATTTAAAAATGTTACATTTTTACATGTTTCATTTAAACATTATAAAATGTTACATTTAACATTTTTCATTTTAACATCATAAAATGTTACATTTTAACATGTTACATTTTAATATGTCACATTTAAACACGTTGCATTTTAACATGATAAAATGTTACATTTTAACATGTTGTATTTTAACATGATAAAATGTAACATTTTAACATGTTGCATTTTAACATGTTGCATTTTAACATAATAAAATGTTACATTTTACATGTTTCATTTTAACATGAAAAAATGTTACATTTTAACATGTTTCATTTTAAAATGTTACATTTTAATATGTTACATTTTAACATGTTGCATTTTAACATGATAAAATGTTACATTTTAACATGTTTTATTTTAACATGATAAAATGTTACATTTTAACATGTTTCATTTTAACATCATAAAATGTTACATTTTAACATGTTTCATTTTAACATGATAAAATGTTACATTTTTACATGTTTCATTTTAACATGATAAAATCTTACATTTTAACATGTTTCATTTTAACATGATAAAATTTTACATTTTAACATGTTGCATTTTAAC